>NW_006711184.1:0-132540 GCF_000167675.1 Trichoderma reesei QM6a
AATATATTATAGTTAATATACCTTACTAGCTCTTTTTATTATAATAAGATTATATAACTTTCTTTTTTTAATTTACTAAATGCTTAAAGTTTATATTAATTTAAAAGGTCTTAATATACTTAAAAAGCTTTATTTACTTTTTATAAAAAAGTATAATAAGTATATTTTTATTATTATTATAAAATAGCTAAATATATTAAAATAATATATTAATAATATATTTATAATAAATTATATATAATTTATATAATTTAAATCCTTTTTTATTTTTAAATACTTATACTAAGCGCTTAGCCTACTAGACTTAAATAGCTAATATATTTTTTAATAATATTTAAGTATAGCTATAAGCTAATTATTTATAATAAGGCTTAAATAAAGATTAGCTAATATTTTTTTACTATATTATTATAATAAGCACTAAATGCCTTAAAACTGCTTTTAATTACTTAAAAAAAATATATTAATAATATATAAGTAATATATTAATAATAAATTATTAATAACTTACTTAATATAATATAATTTATATTATTTAAATTAATTATTTACTATAGCTAAGTAATAAAATATTAAGGCATTTTTAATAATAATAGTAAAGGATATATATAAGTATTATAAGAAAATATAGTAAAAGAGAGCTTATTTTAATTATAAAAAATAAAAAAGTAGTAAATAATATTATACTTAAGTTATTTAATATTACCTTTTTTAAATAAAATATATATTATTACTAGTAATATATTAATAATAAGTTATTAATATATTATATATATATTATATAAACTTACTATATATCTTCCTTTACTAAGTATTATAATTAATTATAATATATATTTTTAATATTAAAAGGTTATTATTAGTTTATAAGCTATTTATAAAAAGCTTTTATATAATAAGTATATATAGCTAGTATTTTAGCTTAATAGGCATTTTATAATAATATAAAGCACTTATATAATTAATATATTATATAAATATATTTTTTATAATAGTAATAAACTATAATTTATTAATAAACTATTTATAATATATTATAATAAGATTACTTATATTTTTTATAAAATAAATAATTTATAATTAGTAAATATTATTTTATATATTTTAATTATACTTATAAGCCTTTTTTTTATTATAATTAGCTAGAATTATATATAACTAATTATAAATATATAATATATTAATAAACTATTACTAATTTATTATATAGCTATTACTAATATATTTATATACTTAAATACTTTTTATTAATAACTTAATTAAGATAGCTTTATTTAATACTTTTACTAGGTTACTTAATACTCTTTTATAACTTTTAAATAGTAAAAGTTATATAATAAAAGGTTAAGATATTAGTAAACTTTTATACTTATATAATAAAATTTATAATATATTATTAAAACTAAGTTTAAAAGCTATAATATACTTTTATAACTAGGTTTTTTTATATTAAAATAATACTAAATTTATAATATATTAATAATTTATTATAAATATATTATTAATATATTATACTTATATTATTTTAAGGCTATTATTATTAAGCTTTAATAAGCTAATTTAAAAATATTAAATAAACTATGCCTAATTTTAATATAATTAGCTATTTAAATATATATATTAAGTATATAATCTTATTTACTATAATAATATTAACTTATTAACTATAGTAATTAAACTAAATTAAATTAAATAATAATAAAATATAGTTTAATACCTTTATTTTACTAAATAGCTTTAAAAAGCTATTAAGTTATTAAAATTCTTATATAATATATTAATAATTTATTATTAATAAATAATAAATGCATTTTACTTATATAATAGCTTTTTTTTATTATTATTATAATAAAAAGCCTTAAAAGCTAAATATTAAGTAAAATTTTAAACTTATTATTATTAAAAAAAGGACTAGTAAAAGCTTAAAATAAATTTATTATAAATATATTTATAATATATTTATAATAAACTTATAGGATTTTATAAAGGATATATTTATTTTAGCTTTAGTATTATATAAAAAAAGTATTTAACTTTAATATAAAAGCTAATATAACTTATGCTTTACTTTTTAAAAATTTTAGCTAATTAAATTATAAGAAGTATAGGTTATATAAGGTTTTTTAATATAGTAAAAAAATTAAAAAAGTGGAGCATAGGTTATATTAGACCAGGGTGTATAGGTTATCTGAGGTAGCACCTCTTTCCATCTGGCGTGTGTCATGTCTCGACCGATGCAAGCGACCCCTTGACAAGAGTGGAGAGACGGCTTCTGTTTTCAATCATGCATCGTATGCAAGCGTATCTATATACGGACAAACGGAGGGTCAGTTCGACTCGGCTAAATCAACGACAAGACGAACGGGGCCAGCTCGGAGCTGCAGCTGGATAGGGCATACTGCAGCTCCCGGCTGTCAGGGCCGGTCCAGACGGCTTCCTGCCCGGGGAGCCCACTTGGTTCGACGCCTCCATTTGAAGTGGTATCACGAATACGGCCGGTACCAGAATATGTATGTACAAGTAATATGTCAACGATGCCGTCTGCAGTTTGCCTCGTGCTGGTTTTGTATTGGCAGCTAGCGTGGACAATCAATGTCCCCCAGCCAGCATCTTCGACCTCGACTCTTTGATCCAGACACTGCTTTTGGCGAAGGCAGCAGTAGATCTGTTTCATCGGCAGTGAGCTCGACAAAGGTGTGTTTCTTTTGTTCATCACGTCGTATCAAGCTAACTACCCTTAGTGTGTCAACCCCAGGACCAGCACTAGGAAGGGGATGCTCTAGACGGCGCAGATGGCTCCTCTCTGGCACTGCACTTCTTCATAAAAGAGGAACGAGGAACTCTCCCGCCGAGAAGACGTTCAGTAATATATTGAACGGCCATTGTAAAGATCTATACGACTTTCGATGCCGAGGCTGTATCCACTGTACAACCAAATTGTAACAATCTCAACCCTTCTGCGCGCTGGCCAGGCTTTCTAGTGCCGTCCAGCTGAGTTCGATCCCTGTATCCATGTGGCATGCTGTCCCACCAGCCGGGGGATGGATAGTTCTCACTTCACAGCTGAAAGAAGTCCCAACAGTACCAAGACCCTCTAGTCTCCGGACAGGTATTCCATTTAAGGGCAAGGTAAAGACTTGCAGTGCCGGACAGAAATCTTGTGGAGTTGATGTAGTAGCGTGAACCGGTTGACTCGATTCTTATGGCTGAGTGAAGGCTCAAGGCCATGCAAGGGGGGGCAACCTCTTTCGGATGCCATGTGTCAGTTTTGGCGTCAGGGGCTCTTCTACAGCAGCACTTACTAGTACTTGCATACTCTGTTACTACAAGCTTGACCAGAAATCTTCACGATCATCAACAGGTCGATCCTGTGGCATCTCGCGTAAATGGCTCCGCAAGACGAGGGATACGCAACTCCACACTGCTCGATCTCGCGTATTGTAATGGACATGGCAGCGCCAAGGGGTGTGTTTCCTTGGAAAGCCCACATTAATAACCAGCGGCCGCCACTCGGTGAATGCGGCTGGGATTTTCTTTCCCCAGAGCTGTTGGTTGACCTTGATGGTCACAACTTTCCGGATTGCGTTGTCCAACTCTGATTCCGCTTCTCCATCCGACGACGAGAGAACCTTGTCTTCCTTCAACAGCGGAGATGGCTTCGACATCGGATATCCAGCTGGCATCTGTGGCTGCTGGGTTTACGCTTGGGTTCGGCTTCTTGACTGTCTGGAAAGCGATTCAGCAAACCGTGAGAAACCGACGACCATGGAAGAGCCCGTACATCTACATGGTTTGGGGAGAGATTGCGGCCAACCTTAGCCTCGGCATCATTGGATGGGTATTCCTCGACGGCATCATAGGACCCTCGTAAGTGCTGAGCGAACTTTTTGAGTCAATACGACCGGACAAAACATCATACGCTTCACTACCGATACCCTTATTCAAACTCCTCGCAATCAGGTTTGGTTGGAAGCTGCAAGCTGCTAACACGACATCACAGGCTGCCCGTTCTGTTCTTCTTCTTGGTCTTATGGGTATTTGAGATCCAACTTCTCATGCAAATCATCGTCAACCGAATTGCAATTATTGCCGAGAACGACAACACAGTATGGAGGTTGAAATGGGGAACCGCGGGTGTGATTACCTGCATCAACATTGCAGTCTTTTGCATTTGGATCCCAGCACATACTGAAACCCCAGTCAGCGAACTGTGAGTGTCATGTGTCGCTATCTAAGTCAAATTGCTTGATGACTGACCAACTTTTGTGATGGCAGCTATGTTCAAATCAACGAGGTGTGGGATCGCATTTCCAAGATCCTTATCCTAATTGTCGACGCCGGCCTCAACTACTACTTCTTGCGTACGGTCAAGCAGCGCCTCGTCATGCAGCACGGATTGAGCAAATATGCCCCCCTGGTCAGCTTCAATGCTAAGCTGATGGTGGTTTCCATCCTGATGGACGTAAGCTGACACACTCCCAAATCCCGATAATAGCCTTCCTTTCTAACGAATGAACCAAACAGGCTATGCTTATCGGTCTCATGTCGCTGCCGAACCAAGTCGTATATATCCAGTTCCACCCCGTCACTTACATGGTCAAATTGAACATTGAGATGGAAATGGCAGAACTCATCACCAAACTTGCAAAGGGCGAAAACTCTGACATGAAGCAACCGTCCACATCTGGCCACAGGACGCAAGCCCATGAAGAAGAGGAGGAGCAAGACCAGACTCCCCACCATTACAGGATGCAGTCTATCCATAGGTCCAAGCCTTCAGCCGAGGATTCTTCATCCATCGACGATGACATGGGCCAGTTTGACGAATCCAAAGCTGCCAGCACTCGCGGGATCTTGGAAGGAGGCATTCAAGTGGAAACGGTCATTTCTTCTCGGACGTCTCGTAATTCGAGGATTGCTAATGGTGGAGCAATGGGTATGAATCGGGGCTCGGATGACGAGCTGCCTTTGTCGTATCCTGTGAGGTGACAAGAGTGAAGGTATGGAGGAAGGCGGATTATGATGTGGTTATAATGAAGTTACTGTGCCTTTAAAGCATGGTCTATAGATACCCAGAAATGAACTTTGACAATACTTTGGAAGACTGCGACGAGGGTCTAACTTCTGGGATGTAAGTCGAATTGAGCACCTCGACAAGTCTCTGATACAAAGGCGAGTTTTCGCGTCCTGTATAGGCGGAGACACAAGGAGCTGAATGTAGACCATAGGCTACTGCTTCCTGCAGAATGTAGGAGTAGATGTACTAGGTAGGTCTTGATGGGATTCATCTATCTGATGCATCTTATGAAATCATGGGTCTCTTCAACTGGTGCCCAACTGCGTCACTAGTTGTTTATGTGAGGTAGCGATCAACTCTTCAGGCTATCTACATACCTATACGATCACCGTAGGTGCATTTACAAGCCTACAAACCTGAAGAGCCCACTCAAACCACCATGAAGCCCACATACCATCTGCCCTCCAACTTTGGCACTCTCCACCCCCTGCAGGACCGTTTCATATGGGTATCATCATCATTGACTGTTATGAGTATATGCAAATCCTTAGTTAGCTTGTAGGGACGCCACCTTTAATCCCTCGTGACCAGATATATCGCAATTACAAGACCGTGTTTGAGATCAAAAGAACAAAAGTCGTGAGCGGAGCGCTGTGCATCTGGACAAAGCTTCCAGGGCTCGACAATATGGGTGCTGAGGCTTATGTTTCGTTCAACCGCAGATGCAAGGACATCTACAAGCTTCGTATCGTCGAGACGAGCGCCATTGTGTATCAGCATACAATGATTAAAGCTGCCCTAAAAGTCAAGCTGGTTTCTCTAAATCAGATCATGAGGGCCGTTAATAATTGTTCTGAACGACGTGGCAATTCTACGATGACGAAGAGAGAAGGGGCTCTGAGGGGGTTGGATTGGTTGTCCTTGGTCTTATGGGCCATGTCCCTACATCGATGTCATTGTTGGTGAGATGGAACAAGAGTGGACACTTTCCGTTAGCAACATGAACGCGGTACCATCTTGGATCATGCAAGAATATCTCAAGTTGACTTGAACTCTTCTCTGAATGGCCAACAGCATGACAATCGACAGTGTAAGTGAGGTATTCTATGACTGACACCGTGCATATGTACAGTGTGTATTTATATATCACACAGTCTATCTATCACATAATGCGTCATCTTCTCCAGCAATCTGGCACCTCCCAAGATGACCGAATACTCGCCATATGGCTCAGCCTCAGCGTCAATCAATCATGACGAAGATAGGCTTCTCTGTCCTCTTTAACGCCCCAGCATGAACTCGCAATGCCGCAACATTCCTATTCATGCGTGGCCTGTGCCAGGCGCAAGGTCAAGTGCGACAGGCTGGAGCCGTGCTCGAGCTGCTGCAAATCACGAGCTGCTTGCATCTATCGGGCCCCCGTACCGTCACAGAGGCACCGGAGACGCTTGACGCAGGGCGATCTTCTGTCTAGAGTTCGTGAGCTGGAATCGATCCTCGACAGCCATGGGATCCCGTTTGAAGCTCTGGGCAATTCGTGGATCCGCTCTCACTGGGAGGACAAGCTTGTTGGAGGCCCCGAGACTCGGACAGTCCCTGAACCCACGGCTTCCGTCGACAGCGCCACAGTAGAATCTGAGGACCATCTAGCAGCCCAAGTAGATGATGGGAGCTCCAGACACGATGCCCTGCTTGCATCAGGCGAACAGGCTGGGGCAGCATGGCTTTGGTCTAGCCTCCCTGAAGTTGTGCGTTGTTCCTTAATGTTGCTCATCTATGCGTCTCTGCTAAGAATATCGGAAGCTGAAAACTCCGCCAATCTCACAACTTGCTCAACATGACGAGAGTAAAGAAGACGACATGTCTACACACGCAGGTGCAGCTGTCACTACGCCGTCTCTGCTGCTCTCTCCCTATCCTCTATGTACGGCTCCGGAGCAGTACGAGTTACACCCTGATCCCAAGCACGTTTTCAAGCTTTGGCAAGCTTTTGCAGACAACGTCAACCCATTGACCAAATTTATTCACGCACCTACTCTTCAGCAGAAGATCCTCGAGACAGCTTGGACGGTGGAAACAGTAGCAAAGCCGCTCGAGGCCACCATGTTCGCCGTGTACGCGCTGGCCGTTGCTTCGATGAAGCCAGCCATCTGCAGAGACGTATTCGGAGAAACGAGGTCGGTGCTCATGAACCGATATCGCATGGGAGCGTTGCGAGCCCTGTCTGGCACCAATCTGTTCGCAACCCGGGACCTACATGTTTTACAAGCTTTGACCCTCATCATAGTAGGTCAAATCTACGTCGTATAGTAGCGATGAAGACGCAGCTAACGGCCATTCACTCCATCTCGAAGATGATAGATCCCCAGTCCGACTTTGCCATCACGGCAGTCGCAGTGGCTATGCGTATCGCTCACAGACTGGGCCTGCACCGCGTCGCCAAAGATCCTCATACGCCCTTCTTCGAGCAGGAGATGCAGGTCCGCTTGTGGTGGTACATCCGCGGCCTCAACTCGCGCGTCCGCCGGGGCATGGGACTGCTGTCGACCGTCGACGATCTCGGTGATGTGCGTCTCCCCATGAATGTCAACGATGCGGACCTGCATCCCCTCATGGAGAAGCCGCCGGCCGTCCAGCACACGGCGGCCACGGAGATGGTTTACTGTCTCATGAAATACGATTTGTGGAAGTTTGTGCGAAAATCATCCCAGTTCTCTGGCGGTCTCGATCCTAGGGAAAAGGCAGCCGAATTCATCACATCAACAAGCGCTGAGAGCATGGCAAAGAAGAAAATGGTGCTTGGTGAGGTGGACCGTATGCTCCAGGAAAAGTATCTCGCCCACCTCGACCCGAGCATACCTTTGCACCAACTCTCGGCAGCCCTGGCGGGCCTAACCATCCATAATCAACGGTTTTTGATGTTCCACCCCCGCAATCAGCCCGAGGGAGGTCGATACATGTCCCAGGTTGATCAGGATCTCGTCTTTGAGAGCAGTGTTACGCTGCTGGAGCTGAATCTTGAAGTGCGCAACAGCAGCTTCTCGACCAAGCTGGTGGACCACATGATATGTCGGACCCAAGTGGATGCCTTTGTGCACATGGTGAGTGAGCTTCGGCATAGGACGAGCGGGCCGCTGGTCGAGACTGCCTGGACTCTAGTCGAAGAGGTCTACGGACAACAATCGTTGATGCCGCCATCTGACGATGAGTTCTTTGCTGAACTGGCCAATTTAATTCTACGAGCCTGGGAGACTCGGTACAAAGCATTCGATCAAGTCGCAGTTGTGCCCAAGTTTATTGAGACATTGCAGGCAGCGAGGCAACGAGCAGAGACGACGGAGGGCCCAGCGGCGGAGGGGGAGGAACTGCAGACAGTGCGCATGGGTGATCTCATCCAGGATGAGGCTGTGGACTGGACATACTGGAATGAGTTGCTTCAGCCTTAAGAGGATGGACGTTGAATCTCGCAGCAATAGTCGCAGGACTCACCGCAATCACTTATACCCCGACAGAAGAGTTTCTTACCAATGGCTGCACCGCGTTGTTGCGTGCTCTCGGGTCTCCTCGTCCGAATGGGGTAATACGGACCCGAGGTGGAACCAAAGGCGGCAGCTCTCGCGGGGTTCGGAGTTGAGAAAGGGGGGGAGCTGCCTTGGGCTGCCGACTGGGTCCCGGCCTCCATCGCTGGATTGAGGCACACACGTCCGTCTCGCCCGAGCCTCTCTATGGAAGTGCCTATACGTTAAATACGACGCAAGACGCTTCGAAGAACATGAAATACCCAATATTCAGCTCAAAGTGACTAACTACGAACATGGCGCAAACCAATCTGCCCAGCTACTATGCGCGAGGTCACTCCGACTACACCATCGCAACCCATCTTCGACGCAAGGCGGAGACAGATGCCGCCTTTCTACTACCCTACATCAAGTCGACGGACCACATTCTTGATGTAGGCTGCGGGCCGGGAACCATTACGACAAGCCTGGCCAAGTATGCCAACCAAGGCACGACAATCGGTGTCGATATCTCGCCCGACGTGCTACAAAAGGCAAAGGCACTGGCAGAGGAATCCGGCGTCCCCAGCCAAGGGCCAGGATTCGTCATCTTCGAAGAGGGCAACGTTGTCGACGGCCTTCCCTATCCCGACAACACGTTCGATGTCGTCTTCAGCTCCCAGGTCATTGGCCATCTCCCGCCGCCGGACATACCACTCCGGGCCCTGACCGAGATGCGGCGGGCCCTGAAGCCGGGCGGAATCCTCGCCACCCGCGACGGCATGGGTCACCACTTTTACCCGCAGAGCTTGAACCTCGATCGGCTGTGGGGAGAGAACCAGCTCCGGGCGTCTCGCCGAGGTGCCCCTGAGGCGGATCCTACCGCGACGATGATGCCGGCGCTGCTTCGGGGTGCCGGGTTCGACGCCGATGGGGGAAAGGTCCGCGTTGGAGCTGCGGCTTCTGTGTCCTCGGGCCCGGAGGCTCGTCAGCGGCTGGCCTGGCGGGCCGAGGGTCAGCTGCAAAAAGGGGATCCGTTCTACCAGACTTGGGTGGATGCTGGCATATCCGAGGAGGAGATCCAACAGACTTTGGATGCTATAAGAAAGTGGGCTGCGACTGATGATGCCTGGCTGGTAATTCTGCAGTCTGAAATGCTCGCATGGAAGTAGCCTACAGCCAGCCGGAAAGCACAAGGACAAGAGTCAAACGAGTATCGAGTCATCTCAACAGCAAGGGGGCAATACACCATCTATTTACATCGTCACCATGTGTCGCTATGTACAGCATCATCTAGGCGAGCCTTGCCAGAGATTTGGTGAATATATACAGGGCTTCGTGAGCCAAAACCTCTTAACACCGCCCAAGTCCCCATCCACCCCTCAATAATCCTTTCTACGCTGCAATCGACCAGCTAAAGTTCGTAATCAGGGACCCATCGCCATCATGCCCACCAAACGCCTGCCACAGATCCAAACACATGTCAATAGACTGCTCGCTGCTCGTGTTCTCATCCGCAACAATCGCCTGCCTCGTCACCCCGTTGTGCGTCATGGTAATGACCTTTGCGCAGAGGCTGTTGTCCTGCGCCTCGCCAAACCGGTCAAAGATGCCCGAGGGGATCGCGACGAGGGGCATGCTGGCGGGGACCTTGTCGGCGAAGAAGGTGCTGAGGCCGCAGGCGCCAAAGTCGTAGAAGATCTGGCGGCAGTTGGCGGCGGAGCCGAACATGAAGATGGAGCCGGGGGTGCCGGAGCCGGAGATGGCGGCGGCGGCCTTCTTCTCGGCAGCAGGCTGGGTTTCGCTGATGGGGGAGGCGGAGGCTGTGAGAGCCAGGGAGAGGGTTGTGATGGAGATGGAGAACTTCATTGTTGTGGTATTGCGGGAGAGGATTGCTTGGGAGTGTCTTTGGTTGCTTCTGTCAATGGTCTTGATGCGACTTACACCCGAGATGCGGCCTTGTCTTATATACACCACGGCCTCCCCCCGTTCCCTCATAGCCCAGCCGGTCATGATGGCTTCATGCTCGGTCAGTCGAACATGCACTGACTAAAATCTCACAAGCCTCTCATGACAATTATCCCGAAGGGCAGTCTTATCCTCAAATTCGCAGGGTTCGCCCCCGAGCCTTCTCTGATCCCTGCATCACAGGACAAGACTCCTCACCAGGCTCGACCTAAACCCTCTACTACTATAAAGGACTAGAACTACGAGATACCGACAAACCTGGGCCTCAAGAGCTTCTCTGTTCGCATCTCCACAGTCAGCTCCCCATTCCACAAATCGCAGCCACGCTCTTTGACCAACAAGGCAGGTCGGGATAGGACCCCTGGCTAGCTTGCTCTTGAAGTTCTGTGCACAGGCGATCCCGAAGCTGCCTATTCCAGTCATGACAGATTCCAAAGACAAGGCTCTATTCTAAAGTGGAAGCTTACTTCCAATACGAAGCAGAATTATTTTTCCGTCGATTGAGATACATGGTATAGACGGGGAGTGGGCCGCATGATGAGAAGCAGGCATCACATACGAGCGTGGGCTGACTAGGTTTAGGCAAGGTGATTTATCACCTCTCTGCTACAGCTCAAGCTCAAGGTATTTTTCATAGCCTTGGGTATAGCATCAAGGTTATGAGCTTCTCAAAAGTGGCTCACTGGCAGCAGGTTGTCGAAACTTGATCCGGCATCAATCTGAGCTATACATACAATTCATACAATCTTGTCATATCCAACAAGTCCTAGCATTACATCAACACTTTCCCCCGTCCTTCCCCCACCCCCCCTTTAAAGAGCAACCATCAACGCAACAACAGCCAAAAGCAGCGTCCCCCCTAGCCTCGCCGCCGAAGAGGAATCCGCCTGCTGCGTCGAACCCTCCAGAATCTGCGCAGGCTCATACGTATTCGGCAAGCTGTCATTCGTCGTCCCATTCCAGCAATACCTCGCAAAGCAGTCCCTGCACTTTGCAGGAACCGCCGTCCTCGTCCGGATGAGGCTCCGTGAGAGGATCGCGCAGCCAACGCACGTCGGCCAGTTCGGGTCGACGGTGCCGTTGCCCATGGTAGCCATGTTGTATCCGTTCTGTATGATCTGGTTGCGCTCCGCGTCGCTGTACTCCAGGTCAAATGTCGACACGTTGGAGTGGAACGAGTAAGGGGCGTTGGGCATGTACACGATGAGCGGCCCTGAGGGCGTGTTGCTCCCGTTGCTGCAGCCGAAGAACGTGGGCCGCTGGTTCAGGCCGAGATTGACAAAGGTGTTTTGATCGGGAACGTCTGGGAACCTGCTGTCGTTGGATGACACCCTTGCCTCTGACCGGTTGAAGGTGGCCACCATGGAGGTGCCGTTGGGCCACAGCGTCTCCGTGTCGGCAGAACCGTCGACAGCAAAGACAACGTCGACTTCTCTCTCGGCCAGAAGCAGCGGATGCAGAGGAATGTTCTGCAAATCCTCGCCGCCATCGACGAGAGCCAGAACGGTGGTATTTGCATTCACGTTGACGCTGGCGTTGTACCCGAAGAAGGGATTCGGCCAGTTTGCAATGTCTCTGTTCTCCGATCCCACGTTGGCCAGCGACTCGTTGATGGCACGGATGAGGAATTCCGGAACGCCCTCGACTCGCCCAATCTGTAGGAAAGCCTGGTTGAAGAGAGAAGACGACGTGCCCATGACGAAGCCCGCGTTGTCAACTCCGGCAATGCACTCTCCATCACGAGGAATGGAACCATTGGTGAAGTTGGAGCCGACGAATTGGAGCGGCGCAAAGGCTTCCAGGCCTGGGTCGTACGATCCCATTTCCCAGGGGTTGAACTCGAAGATTGTGGAGTTGCTGGCTATCTGAAGCTGGCCCGATGTCCTCTCGATAGCCACGATGAGCGGCATGGGAGCTTGAGCATTCACAAAGTCTGAGTCATTCGATATCGACGAGAAGGTGAATGCTGTTATGAAGAATCAGGACGCTGCATATGCGTGTGCTCTTCGAGGGGAAGTTACATACCAGGTCCTCCATCAGATGGATCGACGAGCTGATAAGACAGAGCTCTGCCCCAATAGTCTGTAATTGTGGTGTTGAAGCCAGCATTGCTTTTGCCGTCGACGTCGTCAAACAGCTGACGGTAGTAACTAATGACAGACTGACCAGATGGCCCTATCGAGAGAGGTTAGCCGGCCACTCACTCACTCATTCAAGGACAAACAACCGGGTCTTACCGTTGATGATGGAGTTGTCAAACTGCCAGAGCGTGCTCAAGAACCCATCCGTGGCCAAGGAGATGGACTCAACCGACGTGAAGTTCTGTACATAGAGACTCCCGACAAGCCAACTCCCACCCGACAATCCGCTGAGATACGTCGCCGACTGCAACAGCCCCCCCAGGTGTCCCGCCTCCGTCGCATTCGTCGACCTGTTGTCAAACGCCGCCAGAGCTCCCGCCCCATTCATCAACGCCCGGTATCCTCCTCCGGAGATGGCAATGGCGACTCTCGGGAGGCCGGTCCCGACATTGGTGAGATTGTCAATGTATCTGCCCGTGTCGAGGCCGCTGATGTTGGCGCGGCTGAGGACGTCCTTGAGGGCCTCGACGGTGTTGTTCGTGCGGAGGGGCAGCCAGTCTGTTTCGTTGCGCGAGAGGCCCGTTGCTGCGCGGATGGTGGGCCGGTTTGCCGGGCATGAGACGCGGGCTGGCGTGTAGCCGTCGGGGGCAACTGGTGCAGCTCTCTGGTCGAGAGGCGATGCTTGTGTGCCGGGAGGATATGAAGCTACGCTCGTCATCAGCGAAGGTGGTGTTACTGCTTTTTGCACCCGTGGCCTACCGAATAACACCAAAGACACAAGGAAACTGAGGAGAATGCGCCAAACGCTGATCATCTTTCCAATACTACCTAGGGAGACGTCAGGGAGGGGTTGGCAATGGCATCAACGAGTTCACTGCGGTTGACTCAATGCTGACGATAAGAGAGACCTGTCAATTGGCTTCTCTGTCTTCCAGGTTGCCTTGAGGTCTACAAAGCTCATCACCTCAAAGATGGAAGTGCTCAATTACAGATCAATGTCATCGAACAGCGAAGTCTGTGCTCTACCTTACTCAAGACGAGTGAGAAGCAACAAGCATTATAAACAGCTGAAGCAGAAAGAAAATAAGGTATTTAGTCTACCAGCCACGGTTTTCAGCTCTCATCGTCTGGAGAATGAAAAAGTCATTGTAACCTTGTAAGAATCTCGTCATTCCATTTCTGAGCTTACGACGACTCAACGCGGCCATCTGACGTCGGCTCCCTTTGAGATCGGTGCGTGTGTGTGTGTGTGTGTCAGATCAGGCCCAATGATGATCATCTAGATGTTTTAGACTGAAGGGACCTTTTGAAAGCTTCATCATGCCCTTGTTATCTTCTCCTTTGGCTGACAGAATAGTAGGTAGGTATCATGAGGAGTGGAACGGAGCTGCGCCACAAGCTTGCCGTCTCCCGCTCGGATCGTCCGGGGCCGCCGCATTCCTGCTGGTTCTGTGCTCCAACAGCATCTATCAGTCAACAGGACAATTTTTTGTCATGAAAAATGCATCTCCATTAAGCTTTTCATTAGCCGAACGCCAGATTCAGCTCCTCATCTGGGATGATTGGACAGACGGCAGAAACCCCAAGATTTGGCTGTATAAGTGTCAGAAGACCGGCTCTTTTTCAGATTTCAGCTCCTCTTGGCAAGGACGACTACTCGATATTTCGATTAGCCAAAGCACGGAAGCTATATCTAATTTCTATGGAAATCTGGATGCACGATCTTTGTCTTTGCCATTGGCAGGAGACTGGGGTGATGAGATGCCTCTATTCCGTCTAGCAAACGAGTTAACCATCTAACATCTCAGTTTCATACAACACACGCTCAACATGCAAAACAGCCCACATATCATGTCCATCGCCCGTCCCTCCTCCTCTTCAAAGGTAGTTCATACCACCGTCAATGCCGAGAACTTGCCCCGTCATGAAGCTCGCCCCGGGACTCGCCACAAACAGAACAGCACTAGCAACCTCCTCCGGCGTCCCATTCCTCTTCACATGCTGCATCACACGAAACTTTTGCGTCAGCTCAGCCTCCTCCGGCGGCGCATAATCCGTCGAGATCGGCCCCGGAGCAACGACATTGACCGTGATCCCCCTGTCACCCAGCTCCTCCGCCCAGGCCAAAGTCAGCGTGTTGAGCGCGCCCTTGGTAGCAGAGTATAGCGTCGCGACTTTGGTTGCCGTGCGAGCAACAACACTGCCGATATTGACGATGCGGCCACCGGGGGAAGCAAGATGAGGCAAGGCGGCAATGGTCAACAAGTGAGGCCCGCGGACGTTGGGATGGAACAGGGCGTCGAACTCCTCGATTGTGGTCTTTGCCGGGCTCTCTTGCATCGTGACGTGTCCCGCGTTGTTGATAAGGATATCAATCTTGCGGCCTGGGAACGCGGCGATGGTGGCGTTGACGATGTCGGTGCCAAAGGTGACGGAGGCTGCGTTACTCTGCACGGCAATGGCCTTTACGCCGACTTCTTTGATCTTGGCGAGGCATTCATTGGCGGCAGTCTTGTTAGAGTTGTAGTGGATGACAATCTATTTCAGAGTTGGGTTCTATGTCAGTCACCAACTCGGGAAAAGATATCACATCTGGGTGAGGCGTAGCAAAATAGGGGGTGATTTTCCATACATCAGCGCCAGCCTTGGCAAGGGCATACGCAGTTGCGAATCCGATGCCGTTGAGCTTGGAGGCTCCGGTGACGATGGCGAGCTTTCCGCTAAAGTCGGTAGACATGATTATGTCGCGTTTTTGGTTGATATTGTTCGACTGGGATTGCAGGACTGATAAAGACGTGCCGTTGAGTCAAATTTTGGGTTACAACAGGAGCTCACGCCTCCCCTTTTATGTGAACCAGACCCCAGCGAGGCCATCTCCATCCTTTCCCAACCTCGATTCGAATCCACTTGCTAATTCTAGCCCTGCCTTCGAGATTTCCAGATACTCTCAATGGTCCTCAACACAAGGAACCACCATTAGAAATCCGGCTATTGATCGTGATGAGAAAAGCCCCCTTCTGACAAATGCGAGTAGGCTATCCATCTCCTTTGTACCCATTGCTACCCACCAAAGTCATCACGGCAGTCACAATAAGATACATATGCGAGTTCATACATATGAGTACCCGTCTGCCTATCGTCCGTGACCTCTCTCTTCTGCTTCTCCTCGCCCTCCCCACAAGCCCAGCACAGTCCCCAGCAGGTAACCAGAATCTCAGGAGACTTATCAGTCCTACAACTCAATTCATCATAAAGCTGTCCCGAGCTTCCAAAAGCCACTGGATCGGCGCTACAGACGCACGAGCAGGGATACCAGAAACCGCTTCCGGAATAGCCGCGTCCTGGCAGCGGGAGCTGGTGGAAGCCAGGCGGACGAGTCGGTTCAGCTGGAGAGGCCTTGATTGGCCGCCAGGGGGAGCTGATTAATGAATCGCAGCAACGTGGGTTCTGACATGATCGAGACTAGAGATAGAAGACTTTAGATGGGAGGGAGTTGTGGTAATCACTTTGTTGGAAGCCGTCCGAGGCGATGTCATCTCACTTCTTGCTGTTGCTACTTAAAGCTCCGTCTTCTCCTCCTATAGCCTCATTAGGCATATGGTCTTCCTCGTCTCGCATACAGAAACTGAAGACACCGAGGACCCCTGAGACTGTGCCGCTGGTCAACCAATTACACTACACGATACTTGTACACCATGCCAACACTCCGGACGGTTCACTTGTACTGAAGCTCTCATACTGACTCCCAAAGGACATCAGCCACAGCAAAGCAATAACCCTCCTCGCCCATCTCAACCAACCAGACTCGAACCCTGGAGCACACCCATACTCCCTGCTTCTTACAAATCACCTATACGAACAGAGTCAACTCGCCTAGGTAGACACAATGGCTCCCAAACAAGACAACGCACCCGAAGGCCCGCATCTGCTCTTCATCAACTCCACCGGCTCAGCCCGCGGCAGGCCCCGAGACGCACAGACGAAGCGCCAGATCCGGCAGCACGTCATGCGTGACATTGGCAAGGCGCGCCGGAAGCCGCCGCGGAACCCGCAGGTGAAGCTGCGAGTGCGGTCCGCGGCAGCAGAATCACAGGCACAAGCAGAAGCAGAAGCACAAGCTGATACATTAATGACGCCTCCATCATCATCAGCAGCAGCAGCAGCAAGGCCAGCTGTATCAGCAACGTCAGGGGCATCAACTTCATCTCCCTCATCTCCTCCTGTCAAAGTGTCCTTCTTACAAGCACAGAGTAATCTTCAAGCTCAGCCTCAATCACATATGCAGCTACAACCGCAGTCTCAATCCAACACATGCGGCACCCCCGTCCACCCCCTCCCGCCTCTCACGCGTCCCTTTTGGGACCAACATCCTCTCGCCATCCTAGAGCACAACTGGGCAATGGACGCCTTCGCAGCATATGGCCTGGCCCTAGCAGTCGCCTGGAACTCGTCCCTCACTAGTAAGCCTCAAGTCTTTTTCTCCTTATCTCACAACCACATCAAGGGTCGCCAAGTAAACAGACGTATTATATATTGACATCTTCTACTCCCAACAACAACAGACTCCCGCAAATCCCGCTTCTGGTTCCCCTTCGCCTTCAAAGCCTCCACCTTCTGCCGCAACTACCTCACCGGCCCCGAGGTCCGCACCGCCATCCACTCCCAGCCCACGGAGAAGAGCATCATCTTTGCCCTGGCCCGCTCTACCGAGATTGTGTCGTGCATCGAGACGAAACTACGGAATCCCGACATTACCGTTGCGACGGCAGACGACGTGATACGCGCCGTCATGGGCTGCATCTGCTACAATGTATGTCGCTCCCCGTTCCATATCCGAAGCCGTAACTGATCTCAAGGGGGTTGGTTTGGTTTCCTAGTACATCATTGCGGACCTGGATCAAGCTCGTGTTCATCTCGACGGCCTCAAACTCATGATCACCATGAGAGGCGGCATCGAAAGCCTCTCTGGAAACCAAGAAACCCTCATGATGCTATTCTGGTATGCCAAACTCCCAACTTCCCCCTCCTCCTACCATTCCTCTTTCTAACACACAAAAATCCCCCAAGGATTGACACAATAGCCTCCCTCCTCTTTGACCAGAAACCCCGCTTCCCACTCCCATCAAAGCTCCTCCCCCCTATCGTCCCCCGTCACCACCACTCCCACGAGATCCTCACCCCCCTACCCTACCACCTCATCAACCTCTGCCCCAGCCACGAAACCCACCATCTCATCGTCGTCTCCGCCCTCCGCGACATCGGCAGCCTCACCGAAGTCATCCAAGCCAAGCACGACGCCCGGGGCGAGGACCTCTGGAAGGAGGAACTCTTCCTCGGCACCCGCCTCAACCCCATCGCCTACCGCCTCCTCGATTCTCCGTCTCATCCGCACGCGAGCATGGACTTGCCCTGCTGCTTCACCGAGGCTCTTCGTCTGGGGGCGCTGCTCTGGATCCTCGGCGTCAAACAAAAGGCGCAAGCGTTCCCGGGATCGCCAGCCCTATACGTCAGCCGCCTGCTGCGCCTCCTGCAAAGCTATAGCGTCAGGAGCCTTGTCTCGACAACGCCCTACTTCATCCCTTTCCAGTTCTGGCTTCTAGTTCTCTGCGCAACCATGTCGGAACTCTCCTTCGAAAGGGACCCTGCCCTGAGAATGATTGCTCAAATGATGAACGAGTATGAATGGGGGTGGGAGCAGGTCATGGCAAACGTAGAGCAACTCCCCTGGATAAGCGGTTTCGAAGCTCATGTCCCTCCTCTGTCTGCCGAGGTTGAGGTGCTGCGAGGCATGGCATGAAAGGTGACAAAAAAACAAGTATGTATGATGAGCGCGTGTACCTGTAGGGAATCTTCTAATCGCAATAGTGACAGAACAGAGTAAAATGAAATATTATGACCCTCTCTTGCCATTTCCACAAACCTTGAACACCAGAGAAACAAGAGACACAACAGAGAGGCATCTCATAGATATAGAATGGAACAAACGGGAAGTGCTTGTGACTATGAAGCCTTCCATGTCGCCGAATCCAGCTCGTACGTTTCCGCAACCGGCCCAGACTGCCATCCAGCCCCGTACGTATTCGGCGTTGCAGGGGAGACCGTCGCAGTCCCCTGTTGATGCCCATGATACGGCGAGTGAGGCGGTTGATACCCTCCCCCGTGCACCGGCGAAACCGGCGGCTTGTACTCACCACTCCCCTGAAGTTCCGGCCGCGGAGTGCCGTAGTTGGGCGGCAACTCGCTGGCAGGCGTCCCGGTGCTCCCCTGAAGCTCCTGTCTCTCGGTGCTGTGAAGCTCGGGCACGACGGCGACGTTCGGGCCCATCTTGGCCGTGTTTTCGAGCTCGGGGGGTCCTTGGGGGTTTGGCCCATCCACTGCCGGCAGCTGCTCCCCCTTGTTCTTGTTGCGCTTTCGGCGGACGAAGAATGCCACGGCGGCGATTGCGGCAATGAGGACGACGCCGGCAAGGACACAGGCCGCAATGACGGCCGTCTTGTTGATGGAGTTTGTCTTTGAGCTCGAGCCCGAGCTGTTTCCACCACTCCCATCAGAGGATGAACCGTCTTGTCCCCCATTGTCCGAGTTGTTCCCTCCGTCACTGCTGCTGCCGCCGCCGCCGCCGCTCCCCGTCTCTGAAGGGCTGGCGGAAAACGAAGAGACTCGGTTGGTAGGGTGCGGGTACGTTTCCGTGGCGGTATCCGTTATGGACAGGACAGTCTCCTTCTCGGCCGCGCTGCAGTAGACGGCAAAGACGTCGAGGGCCGAGGTGACGTCTGCAGTGGCCGTGTTGTCGCAGTTCCACTTGACGTTGGAGGTGAGGGTGCTCAGGATCTTGCGGCTCATGCCGGACTTGATGCAGACGCACGAGGCGAGGGCTTGAGGGCCGGTGGCGCAGTAGATGGCCGTTTGCTGCACAAGTCGAGTGTTAGTATTTCGGTGATCTCGTCATGTATGGATTTGGAGCTGAGCTGAAAGACAACAGAAGCAGCAGACTTGCATGGAGGATAGCAGACGCAACACCGCTTTGGGCGCACGACCGCAACGACTTGAACTGGGGCAAGGCGGTAATGTGGTATGTCACTGCGTGAAGATCCAGATGTTAGTCCCTGTGTATCTCGCAGTAGTCCTATATGGAACGGCATATAAGAAGCCCTTGCTCGACATACTGTCTCCCGGAGGCCCTGGCGGCTGCGTAAACGTCGTCGTTCCGTTGTTCATGGCGCAGTATTCGTTGTAAAAGTCCTGGGCAGCGGTGATGTCGCCTCCGTTGGAGCACGAGTATCTTGGAGACGCCCATCATCCATTAGCACAACAAACCCACGCATCGATCCAGAGATGAAGCTCGACCTACCGAACAGACTTGCTAATCACGTCGCTGACTTGTGAGGGGATCCCACCCTTTCCACAGACACAGGGCGCAAACAGATTGGCGGCTTCGGGGCACCTGGAGATATTCTGCGCAGTTGGTCTTGTGGTCAGTTCTCCTCCCATCTCCGTCACGCACGTAAAAGGCCGTATAAGAGAGCAAACGTACATCCCCCATGACTGCCTGTGACAGAGCCGACTGAGCGCATTGAGGGAGATAGTTGATCTGGCTCAAGTCGGTGATGTAGGCCTCGACAACGTTCTTCGTCGGCGTCGAGAATGTGATGGGCAGGTCCTGGTTGCAGTACTTGGCCATGACGCTCGATGCGCTCTGCTGGTCGTCGGTTGCGGTGCTACCGCAACTGTTCCTGACGTCTCGCGAGATGGACGACGTGATGCTGTTGAAGCGCTCCGTGTTGGAGCAGGCGCATGACTGCAATTCTGTTTCCGAGTCGCCGCATATTGTGCCGTATGTGAGCGTCGCGATGTTGTATGAGATGGCGTCGGAGACACAAGGGGCCTGTGAGCAGGAAGCTTTGCGTTAGCCGTCTCTTGTTGCGACTGTACAAGGGCTGGTATGTTACAGAAGATCACAACCTACCAAGAGAGAGTAAATCTCCAGGTCCGTCACGTAGTTGAGATCAGCTTCGACAAGCGCTGCCAACGCGATGACTGGAGCGAAGGACAGCCGCGTCCGTATTGATCGGCGCATGGCCGGCTGTGGCTGCCCAAGGCAAGAACGCTATGTAATATGATTTAGAAAAGAAGGCGGGTGGTGAAGGTCGAGAAGATGCTGTTTTGTTATTCAGCTGCTGCTTCTCGAGAAGAGCAACTCTTGCAGCTCAGTCTATATTGGCACAGAAAAAAACACGACACCAGCGGCAACACCAGGGAGAGAGTCGCTTGTGACAAGCCAATATGGCGACACAAGACGAATACAAAAGAGGATGACGGAGTCAAGAGAGCTTTCCTCTCACACATTTCTCTCTCCCGCTTCTGCTTCTGCTTCTTCCTCTGCTTCTTCCTCTGCTTCTTCCTCTGCTTCCTCTCTCTCTCTTCAACCCATCACGGGGAACCCCTGCCCAGCGCCAACGGTTTAGAGGAATAGCAGCCCAACGGCGCCTTGGCAGCGCACCGGCAAAAGGAGCTGGGGCTGAAGTCCAAAGCTTGCAGCTTCGCCATTTGACGGGGACCCTTGACAGCTGAACTCGACCTGCAGCGCGCCATGGCCCTTTTTCGGGCTACGGCCACGAGCCAGACGCTGTGAGGCTGAAACGGAGCTCTCTTTTCGTCGTGATGCTATCGCGGCTAGAGTAAATTGCAGTGACCCCGCAGCGAGTGGTGGCTTTTTCTCATGTTGACGATCGTGTCAACGAGAGGAGACAAACGTGATGAGAGCCCTAGGGAGAGCCTCGTTATTTGAACTGAACCGGCATCTGAGACATGCAGCCAGGGGAGATGCAGCAGATGCAGCTCTTCTAGTACCTGACACGCTAAGACGACATTACTTTCAAAGTCACGGCAGTCGAGCTCTCATGAGTTATCCGCAGAAGCATTGGATGTGGAGATTAATGCCTAGAGGCGGCATTCTGACTCGAGATATAACCCCGTACACCTGAGCTTCGGTGTGACAGCCGACTCAACTCGCCCATTGATAAACACCGCCATTCACCCTCTCTACCTACCTATCGTGGAATCCTTGATCGCTGGCTGGCTAAATTACTAGCTCGCATAATGAGGGATTCACCATATCGATGACTGCCGGTATCTGTGGTTGATTCTGGAATAGAGTGAAGAATCTAAGAGGAAATCAAGGATTAGGAACCCGAGGAACCAGGTCAACCTTGGTAGTGTAGAAATGTCGGTGATGCGTACTTGTGTCTTTCGGCGAGTTGAAACCTAAAGTATCCATGCCTCATTGACGGCTGTCGCTCCAAACGTTAACCAGCAAGATACCTTCAGTTTAACCTTATTGAATAGCCATTTTAGCGTGTCTCTTGATGTCGGAAACATTCTGCTTTTCGCCTTCCTTGGCTTTGGTGTTGGATTTTTCTGGTCAGACGAGCTTACGAGATGAGATATAGACTACAGGGTAATTGAGTTGATGCATCGTTTCTGTTGGTGAGACTGGGCATCTTTCCACTTTGCGATTGAATGAGCCTGTCGCAAGATGTAGTTATTGCGGTCTCTGCAGAGCGAAGACAAGAAACAAGCACGAGACGCAGTTATTACTTGGAGGCGTTTAGAGCAGCTACCCGATGAGATGGGAATCTCGATCTGACAATGACGACGGAACAGCGAGAGGCGCCACCAATCTGGAAACACAAAAGTAACCAATTCAGGTAGAAAAGATTCAACAGTGACACCATGAATTTTGATTCAGCCTCATACCTATTGATGCCACAACGGCATGGACTATCTTGATCTGCAGTGAGTTTATGTACTTGCAGTCATACTTACAACATATGGTGAAGATGATAATGGTGCGGTCTATGGAAAGATACACCACTCAGACAGGAGTTTGTTCGAATTAGCCTAGGAATGATTCGGTTTCAATTCCCAGGCTTAGGCCACGGACTTCTACCATCGCTCCCGTAATTTACTAGGTGGTAACACATAACGTATATCCAATGTCGAGAGAGGAAGAGATTGGGATTGCTACACAGCAGACGGTATGACCAGATAGTCCATTGTGTGGCGGTAGTAAGGATGATGATGAGTACCATAGCTAGGTTAGCACGCATCACGTATGATACTCCCATTGGAAAACAGACCATACTCCCAACTTTCATGAACCATCTTGCTGTGAACGGACTACGAGTATTACCTTATATGTAGTAATACCCAATGTGAACACCAGTGAGTCGAACCTCTTAACGGCAATATTGCCCGCGAGGAGGCTTCGTCCAATCAAGTGCAGGGCAATCCCGTTTACGGAGATGCAGAAAAGGCGACTAACTGAGCCGAGTATAAACGAGCGAGCTCCACCGTGGAGGGGATGCGAGGCTTGCCGTCGACTTGTGAATCATTACCCCAGATTGGAAGAAGCATTGGATGATTGTCAATTGCTGTTAATATATAGGTAGGTATATAAAGTACAGGATCTATCTTGCCAGAAACATCAAGTCAGAAGGTGTCAAATCTGGAAGAACCACGCGTGTTATACATAAGAGCCACACAGTCTTACAGTCCAACGGTCTTACAAGCCTTCGTCCTCTACATCAGCTACATCAGCGAGCATCTGCTTGTCGGCGACAACCAGGTGAAGAACGAAGAAGAAAAAGAAAAGGCTCCGTGACAGCATTCTCAGCTCTGAAAAAAATGTATCTCCGCAGCGACCACGTCGAAACAGACCTCCGCGTCCTGCGGCAGCTGATCCGCGAGAACCCCCTCGGCCTCTTCACCACGGCCATCGCCTCCTCGACTTACCCCTTTCTCCAGTCCAGCCACATCCCCTTCATCCTCGACATCGACAATGAATCCAGCGAGACAGAGCTCGGCCGGCTAAGGGCACACATGGCCCGCGCCAACCCGCAGGCCAAGGCCATCATCGACGACATCAAGCAGCGCCAGGCCGCAGGCGACAGCAACCCTACGACTCTACAGCAAGACGTCCTCATCATGTTCACCTCCTCCGTCCAGCACTACGTCACGCCCAAGTTCTACACGGCCACCAAGCCGGCGACGGGCAAGGTCGTCCCCACCTGGAACTATGCCGCCGTCCAGGTATACGGCAAGGCGACGTTCTACATCGACACAAACGCAGAGGACACGGCGGACTTTCTCGACTCGCAGATTGGCGACCTGTCAAGCTTCAACGAGACTTTCACCATGGGCTACACGGGAGAGGGACCGCGGCCGAAGCCGTGGCAGGTGTCTGACGCGCCGGCTGCGTATGTGAACCTGAAGAAGAAGGCCATTGTCGGCTTCGAGGTCAAGATTGAGAGGATGGAGGGCAAGTTTAAGATGGATCAGGAGATGGGCGATGGCGATGTTGACGGAGTGATTAAAGGGTTCAGCGAGTTGGGGAGCGAGATTGGGACGAAGATGGCGAGTCTCGTGGAGGAGCGGAGGGAGATGGCAAGGCAAAAGAAGGCGAGCAGGGAGAGCAAGTGATGCATATCATATCTCATAAAGTGAAGCCATAGAGAAGTAAAGGAGCCGTACCATCCGAATTAAAGAAACTAGAAGGCTGAAGAAAATCAAATGGCCGTTGTTAGCTAGCACCAGAAGAGTCTTGATGATGGTTGATATCGATCTGAAGATGAAGAATACATGGAGTGAAGCTATTCAAAGCTCCAATCCCCCGCAACCCCAGACGCTTGCACATGTAATTGTTTGATCCCAGCCGTACTCTGTACCAGATAAGCCGCCCGATAAAGCGGACCCGCTCTATTTTACAGGGAGCTGGCAGCTCTTCAGCACCCGGACGAGTCAGTCAGTCAGGCAGTCAATCTTGATTGCTTCACCTAACCAAACAACCCGGAGCTTCACCAACGATCCATTGACGCTCAAGATTGGCCGATACCACCAGCATTCATCGAGTCACAACCTCCATTGGCACGAAAGAAGCAACAGACAAGCTGCAACACACCCGATCTGCAACCAATAAACATGTCCAGCAAACCAAAGTCAAGATGGGCCAACACCGCAGAAGACGCCGAGTTTGAAGCAAGGCTCAAGAAGGAAAAGGAAGAGAAGCGGCGCAAGAAGGCGCAGAAGCTGCAAGAGGAGGAACAGAAGAAACAAGCACTCCTGGCCGCCTCTTCAGCGACACCACGAACCGCAGAGGCCAACGACGACGACGGCGACGATAATAACCAAGATGCTTCAGCAGTACCACCACCACCACCATCATCATCATCATCATCACGGCCCTCGAAACGCCGCAAACTCACCCCCGAGCCCTCCAACACCAACGACACCATTACTCCCTCTTCAAGTTCCTCCTCCGCCCTTCTCCGCTTCGACGTCGGCACCTGGAAGCCCTGCCGCAGCGTCGACCACTACGACAAGCTCAACGACATCGAGGAGGGCACGTACGGCTTCGTCGCGCGCGCAACCGAAATCGCCTCGGGCAGGGTCGTCGCCCTCAAGCGCCTCAAGCTCGAGCCCGGCGACCCCAACGGCCTGCCCGTGACGGGCCTGCGCGAGATTCAGATTCTCAAAAAGTGCCGGCACCGCAACGTCGTTGCCATGGAGGAGGTTGTCGTCGGCAACGACCTCTCCAAACCAGACAAGTAAGACAGACAGACAGACAGACAGAGAGACAGACAAAATGCCTGATCAGACGCTGGAACCCCATTGTTGCTAACCCCGTGTGTCTTTTCAAACAACATCCAGCTCCATCTTCCTCGTCCTCGAATTCGTCGAACACGACCTCAAGAGCATCCTCCAGGACATGCCCGAGCCCTTCCTCTCCTCCGAAGTCAAGCGCCTGCTCCTCCAGCTCACCGCGGGCGTCTCCTACCTGCACCAGCACTACATCCTGCACCGCGACCTCAAGACGTCCAACCTCCTCCTCAGCAACCGCGGCCTCCTCAAGATCGCCGACTTCGGCATGGCCCGCCTCGTCGGCGACCCCCGCCCCAAGCTCACCCAGCTCGTCGTCACCCTCTGGTACCGCGCCCCGGAGCTCCTCCTCGGCGCCCGCGACTACGGCGCCGCCGTCGACATGTGGTCCGTCGGCTGCATCATGGGCGAGCTCATCACCCGCGAGCCCCTCCTCCAGGGCTCCAACGAGGTCGACCAAATCTCCAAAGTCTTTGAGCTCTGCGGCGTCCCCACCGACGACTCCTGGCCCTCGTTCCGCCGCCTCCCCAACGCCCGCTCCCTCCGCCTCCCCAAGCACACGCCCCCGCAGGCCTCGGGCTCCGTCATCCGCGCCCGCTTCCCCAACCTCACCGCCGCCGGCGCCTCCCTGCTCAACAGCCTGCTGTCCCTCGACCCGGACAGGCGGCCGTCCGCCGCCCAGATGCTCGATCACGAGTACTTCCGCCAGGACCCGAAACCAAAGCCCGAGAGCCTCTTCCCCACCTTCCCCAGCAAGGCCGGCCAGGAGCGCCGCCGCCGGCACGAGCCCGACGCCCCTGTGCGCGGCCAGGCCGTGGCCCTGGGCGATGTCGACTTTAGCGGCATCTTTCAGGGGAGGGACAAGGAGGAGAGGGGGGCCGGCTTCAGTTTGCGCATGGTCTGAATGGGGCTGGAGCGTGTTTGCCATAGTAGTAGCAACTTGGGATTCTGTTGCCATTACACCAAAGACCATCTAATTACATCAGAGACTATCTGGTCATGCCGTCTGCTTTGAAGCAATCCGAATCTCTTCATCTCTCGACTTTGTATATATATAGAGCCAGTTTTGTCAAGCTACCAAGATAATAGACGCAGCCTTTGCACACGAGCTAGGCGCAAGACAACATCGTCTACAAGCGGCGATTCACCTCTTCACGTGTCATTCCTCAGACCAATGCCAGGCCACACTCCCCCAATGTGAAGCAGTGCAAATGTTCATCAGGATCCAGCCCAAGACCCATTAAAAGTATACGTCATTACAACTTGTAGCTACCTATTTTTTCTTGTCTTCTTCATTTGATTTGGTCCATCGTGAAAAGAGTCGTCCAAGTAACTTTAATGCTCCTCCCCCTTGTTTATCCAAGCATGCACACGCGCAATCAAACGACCAGAACAAGGTGAAGCAAACAAACTCCCAACAGAATGAACAAAACGCCCCCCCCTTTGGAAATGACCCGTGATTATCGCCTTGTAATGAATTTCCTCCCATCTCCAAAAGCTTCATATGCAAAGAGCTGAACCAGGTACTATTGCAACGGCAGGTGGCCTGATACAGTCCGAGGTCCAGGCAGAATTCGGCTCGAGGTCCTGGCCTGATCAGTTGAGGTCCAGGCCAGACACGAACCAGGTGAAGCTGAGCACCGTCACCAGTCCCATGGTTATGGCAAAGCCCAGAACCTGGTGGTCAAACTTGGACAGGGCCGCGTTGCAAGCGTCGCACCTCCATTCGGGGAACGGCACGTAGGGCTGAGGCGTGTAGAGGCCAAAGGTGAAGCTGCTAAAGGTGCCCAGGTAGCCGGCATCCGGGACATCGCTGATGGCCGCGTCCGAGTCCTTGATGATGAGCGTGTACATGGCGACGGGGAGGGGCGACTCGACCGACGTCTCCTGGACGCTGCTGTCCCAGGTGTATGCGACAGACTTCTTGAACGTCATGTTGGAGGTCAGCGTCCAGGTCTCCGAGGCCGTCGAGCAGCTTATGAGGACGTCGACGGCGGTGGGGGTCCCCAGCAGGTTGGTGTAGTTCCATCCCCAGGTGATGTAGTCGCCAATCTTGTACAGGGCGGCGCTTCGGTCGAAGATGCCGGGCGTCTGCATCACGACGCTTCCCGGAGGGGACTCGGGGTCGAATTGCTTGTGATCCGTCGTTTTTGATCCCTTCTTAGCGGAGGTTGTCTTTTTGTCATCCTTGTCCGTCGTCTTGCTCGCGCCCTTCTTGGTAGTCTTGTCGTCAGAGCTGTCGCCGGTTTGGGAGGATGCCGGCGCGTCGGTCGGGGTCGGCTTGGCCGTGTTGCCCGGCAGCGTGGGCTCCGCAGTGTTTCCCTCTGTCAGAGCAGTCAATACAGGCTCATCCACGGCATTGGCACATGCCGCATTCATCGCATCATGACATACCCTTGTCCGCACGGACAACGAGCGCGTCCAGCTCGGGCAGCCAGCCGGGCCAGGCTGATACCAGCGGCGCAGCGGAGGAGAGGCACAGGGCCAGGCGCATCAATGTCGCAGTAGGACGCATTTCGTCGACAAAATATATGACTGTTGATTTTGAGAAAATAAAATGATAACAAAAACACAAGCAACACGCAAAGATGATGCCGATGTAAACAGTATCAAGAACCGGAAAGCAAGCTGGGTACTGGAGCCACCCACTTCCGGCTCAATGAAGGATCTTGATAGTCAAAAAAAGAAACTTGTGTTTGCTCGCAACAGAAGTAGATCGAAGCCGCGGTGGTTGAACAAAGACAATGGCAAGCGCCGCCTCGGCGGAACAGGGCAAAGATGGCCTTGTGGCTGTACCACGAGCGGGTCGGATCGTTGGCAGATGGACGGGAAAATCAGAGCAGCAGCAGCAGCAGCAGAGAGGAAGCGAGTGTCGGAGCCGTCAGGAGAGGCGAGACGGACGAGGAGAGAGAAGCCACGGACAAAAAAAGCGAGGGACGACGAATGAAGCGCAAAACAGGCGGCTGCTGGTGAGGGGCGACGGCGATGGAAACCGGAGATGCTGCTGAGAAGGACTGGAAAAAAAAGAGAAGCAGCGAGAAAAGGAGACAGACGAGGAGGTGCAGAAATCCCGAGATTTCCTTCTGCTGAGCCCGTGTACGAGCGTGTACGGAGTGACTTTGCGCAAGTACCTCGTGGTTCCCAGGCCCAGAATAGGCCACGCACCGCATCATGGCTTACCTAGGACTAGCGCTAACTGTTCTAGACAGGGGTAATGTTGGTGAGCCCTTGCCGGATCAGGCGTAGCGTAGGTATAAATAACACTGGAATCTCGCCCGCTGCCGGAGCGAGCAGGGGAGGAGGCGGCGGGGGGATACTTGCGCAATGTATGGGGATGGCGGGCAAGCTGCAAGTATCGTTCGATCCTTTGAGCGCCTGCTTACGGCAAGACGGGAGTACTTGGAGGTACTTGCTGGTGTTTACTGTACATGGGTGCATTATATTACCTTATGGGGTGAGAGAAGAGGCAGAGACTCGAATGGAAGCAGATGGCGAGGCTGTGATGGAAGCATGACCAGATGAACGACAATGACTTTTGACCTGAATGCTAACCAACAAAAGTTACTGCTCGGTAAAGAGGGCACTCCTGAGAATACTAGTCCGGAGCATCTGATTCGACGACTTAGTTTTACCTTTTTCCTGCCCAGCGTCCTCGTGTCAGGGCTGGTGCTTCGTATTTCTGCTCCCCCTCCGAGTGATGGTGTGCATGCCACACCCGTATCCGAGCCGGCGGAAAGTAGACTGTGTTAGCTGCTCAGCGGCCGGTTGTGTGGCTGCCCGTAACAGAGGGTACGAGCGCCATCAGCAAGCCATACCCGCACTTCCATACGAGGAGCAGCGCTCCAGGTGGCACTGTGGCGATGCAGTGGATCGATGGGATGGTGTGCGCTGCTGACGAGCTGCTTTTGTTGGAACTCCAACCCGTATCGTATGTACGAATGCCATAGGCTTGTAACAAGTGCCAATTCTTGTGCGAGCACAGCGCTGGGGATGGGATGCTGTGCTGACTGTGAAGCCCCGTGTGTGCGACTGGAGAATATCCTGATAGGTCATAGTAGCAGGGACTCGTCCTGTCCTGTCCTGTCCTGTGCTTTATATAGCCACCCATCTTGAGCATCAGGACATCTCATGCAGGCCGAGCTGCAAGTCATCCTCTGCGACTCCGCGCCATGCCTGGCCTGGCCTTTTCTGCGCAGTCAGAATGAGTTCAGCGCCATCGCGAGGATAACCCAAAATTCGTCATTGCGCCGCGTCTCAACCAACGTCAGATCTTTGATTACTTCATGAGATCTATTACTGGGAATGCTGCTCTCTTGTTGTTCAATTTGCGCCGTTGGAATTCGGCATTCTCCCTTGCATTCAGGCCGCATTCCGGCCGCAGCACGGCAAACCATCCGAGTCCGCCCGGCAGTTCAAATAGGAGGCGACTCTCTCTCTCTCTCCCTCCATCTTGCTTGCTTCTCTCGACAGAGCTGCAGATGTCTTATTTACGCTTGTATTGATTGGTCTCTTTTCATATCGGCATATGCTCTGGAGGATTTTTACCTTTGTTTTGCTGACGGTGATTTCCACTCATTGTTCATCCCGCTCGCTGTAAAAAGTCT
The DNA here is from genome assembly GCF_000167675.1 of Trichoderma reesei QM6a. Taxonomy (NCBI): domain Eukaryota; kingdom Fungi; phylum Ascomycota; class Sordariomycetes; order Hypocreales; family Hypocreaceae; genus Trichoderma; species Trichoderma reesei. The sequence goes on from NW_006711184.1 coordinate 29,825, forward strand.
TGCGCCTCATTATGCGCTGGCAGATGGTAAGTACTACTGCTGAGGTAGTCAGTAGAGTGGAAAACACAAAAGCACAGCGTCTCTTGAAGATATCACATCCACAATCGCCTTGTTGAACTGCTTCTTCTTCTTCTTCACACCTCACCTTCTGCCTTTCTGGTCATTGATGCCAAAGCCAACATAGTAGTCTCGTCGTATTACTCTACCCTCTTGTCCACTCCATTCCATCCGTTCTACAGTACATGCACCTCGTGTAATTCACCTCAGGTGGCATAATGAGAGAGCTTTATCTTATCGTCGCCTCTAACCAGCCCAGGCATAGTCTTGAGCTCTACCAAAAAAAATTCAGGCAGCTCTAATAGCTGTACGTCTACAAGCTTCAGCACCTACTACGGGCACCTAGAGCTGCTGTTAGTACCGCCTAGCACAGCACACGCTGAGCCTAACAAATGACGCCGCGCCCCGGGGGAAAAAATTGGCTCTGGCTTCAACACTCAAGCCCGCGACAAGACAGACACTCACTCAAAGCACTCACTTGTGTTTGCTGCCCACCTCGTCTTGTCATGATACAACCAACGCCTTCATTCGAGCATTGACTGAAGCAGCAGTAGAGCAGATCAAGTCTTCGCTGAACCCTGGCAGACGCCGCAATGAGGCCCGCCGTTGCCGCTTCGGCCTCCATCCCCAGAGGAGCCGCTCATCTCACAAGACGACGGCTGGTGGCCTCTATCCTGCAGACACCATCATGCCACTCACATACACGTCCTTTCTATACATCAAGGCTACCAAGGACAGCCTCAAGATGCTTCTCGTCAACGCAGCCTCGTCGCGTCGAAGAGAGAAAATGGTCCACCCCGCTGGCCAAGCAGCTCCATGAAGCCATCTCCGTAAGAAACCAACAATGTCCCCCTTTACAAGCCCCTGACTTGAGACCCTCATCATCATCTCAACATCACCCGCTAACACTGCTTTCTCCCCCTCAGACCACCGGCTCCGTCCCCGTGGCCAGCTACATGCGCATGTGCCTGACCGGCGACCTGGGAGGCTACTACACCGGTGCCGTGGGCCAAGGCCGTGATCAGTTCGGCACCAAGGGGGACTTTGTCACTTCGCCGGAAATCTCCCAAATCTTTGGAGAGCTGCTCGGCATCTGGTTCATCGCCGAGTGGATCAGCCAGGGCAGGCCTAGCAAGGGCGTCCAGCTCATCGAAGTTGGCCCCGGTCGAGGAACGCTCATGGACGACATGCTTCGGGTAAGGCCTTGACCATCTTTCATAAAAAACTTGTTCATACTCCCTTCCTTATGCTGAAACGTCTTTCTCCATAGACTATACAGCGCTTCCCGGCCATGGCCAGCAGCATTGAAAACGTCTTCATGGTCGAAGCCAGCCGCGAGCTGCGCGAGACGCAAAAGAAGCTCCTGTGCGGCCCTGATGCTCCCTCCACCGAGTCCAATGCCGGATGCCACAGCCCCAGCAAGTACGGCTCAATTCCCATCGTCTGGACCGAGACCATCAAGTCTATTCCCATTGGTGAGTACCACTGTAATCCTTTCTCCTTATTCACATCGTCAGTTCAACTGCATAGACAACATGGCTTACCATTGCACCCTCTCCCATTATACGGCATAGAGTCCGACAAGACCCCCTTTATCGTGGCCCACGAATTCTTCGACGCCCTCCCCATCCACATCTTCCAATCCGCCCCGGCAACAACGTCAAAACCCTCTCCCTCTTCCCAACCAGACATCACCACCACAACAACAACAACAACACAAACAGCATCATCCTCAACGCCCCCCATGGAATGGCGCGAAATGATGGTCTCCATCGCGCCCCCCAACCCAACAACAACAACAACAACAACATCCCACACCCCCAAATCCCACCACAACAACAACGACGATGAGCCCCCTCCCGAATTCCAGCTCGTCCTCTCCTCCTCCACCACCCGCCACTCCCGCTACCTCCCCGAATCCTCCCCCCGCTACCGCCGCCTCAGGGACACCTCCCCCAACGGCGCCCTCATCGAAATCTGCCCCGACGCCTCCCTCTACGCCGCCGACTTCGCCGCCCGCATCGGCGGCTCCCCCGCCCACCCAAAGGCCCGCCCCTCCGGCGCCGCCCTCATCCTCGACTACGGCACCGCCGACACCGTCCCCGTCAACTCCCTCCGCGGCATCCGCCACCACCGCCTCGTCAGCCCCTTTTCCGCCCCCGGACTCGTCGACCTCAGCGCCGACGTCGACTTCCACGCCATTGCCGAGGCCGCCACCCTCGCCAGCGACGGCGTCGAGGTTCATGGGCCCGTCACCCAGGCCGACTTTCTCATGCTCATGGGCATTCGCGAGCGTGCCGAGGCCTTGACCAAGGCTCCTGGCGTCACCCCCGCCAAGGCGACGGACATTGAAAAGGCGTGGAAGCGTCTCGTCGATCGTGGGCCCAATGGTATGGGCAAGGTGTACAAGGTGCTCGCCATCTTGCCTGAGAATGACGGCCGTCGACGACCAGTTGGGTTTGGCGGTGATGTGACGGAAGCTTGAGGGCATGATGCGGGCCTGAGAGCAACGGCTTGCTTGTATAGAAAAAAGTGAATAGTCAAAACTAGCCTGTAATATAAGAGTCTATCGAAACTTGATACCACGTACTGGCTCAGTTGGTGCTGTTGCTCGGGGATTACCTCTCATGTCTGGGGTCATTGGAAAAATTTGTGCCCCTTTACTGGTGAATGCACAAGGGTGCAATAATCGACTGGCATCAACACATCAGTACAGCTCACTACACCCTCGAAATTCTGACGTGTTTCTCGAGGAGTTTCCCCATAGCCCTTAATGATTCTTCTATTTTACACAAAAAAAAAACACCGTTAAAGAAGAAAGAAGAAGCCCGGTTCATAAACGCCGAGCGGCCTATCCCGTTGCCTCCCACAGTCAAGCGTGCTATTAACCAGCTCAATCACCTCCAGTCCATTACCGCTTCTTGTTGACAAGCTTGGCGTCCTCGTCATTGCTATCCGCCTCGCTCTCGGCCTCGCTGTCCGATGCCTTGTCGCCGTCTTCGCCCACCGCAAAGATCGTCTCGCCGTCCAGAGACTCTCGCGGGCCACCACGAGCGGTTGCCTGTGACTGCGCGCCACTGGGAGCAGGCCTGCTAGAGCCCGGCTGGGCCAGCCCAGCGCCTGTCAAGCCACTCTCCTGTCCATAGTTGGCAGCGGGCTTGTTATTGCCAATCTGCGCCTCTTCGTCGTCCGAGTCGTCGGGCATGCCAATGTCGCCAATTTCAAAGTTGCCGTCGTCATCCTGCGCAATCTCGTCACTCATGGCAAAGCGGCGATTGTTGGCCGTGGGACGCCAGATGTAGGCGACCCAGGCAACGTCTGCAAAGTAGACAATGTTGAGCCAGCCGTCCAGGATGAACCACCTGGTCTTCCAGTGAAAGGGGACGAAGTCGGGATCGTTGACCGACGCAAAGGTGATGCTGTTGAAGAAGAAGAAGGCAAAGATGACCAAGACGCTGATGAGGATGGCCCACCACAGCTTCTTGTACATGCCTTCTTTGACGTGCTGCTTTCGCTCACGCAGATCCTTAAGTGTGAAGCTGAGCGAGTTAAGCGTCCAGACATAAAAGGCCGTCAGAGTTCCGGCCAGCGGAAGGACAATCAGGAGAACAAATGGCCCTGTTGATCTGTCTTAGTACACGGAGGACGAAGGCATGACGACGTCAACTTACCAGCACTTTCTGGTGATACCAGCAAGCTCGTAACTGCATAGACAATACCAAACACAAAGTGCGCAGCAGCAAGCCATCTGACGTAGATCATTGTGCGGCCAAGGGTGGGCTTGACAACGCCATAGCCCATGCAGACGATGAGGAGCAGGAAGAAGGAGAACGAGTTTCGGGCCGCATTGAGGATCGCAACGACGATGAGGTAGACCTTACTCCCGACATTGGCCGTTCCGTGATGATTCTGGTAATCTGCGCAACTGTTAGTATGCTACGGGCCTGCCGTGCTATTTGTATCGATTTCCGCATACCGTAGAAACCCCATGTCAGGAGCATTTCAATAGCCAAGAAGATGAGAATAGCTGTTATGTAATTTTGCACCGCAACTGTAGCAATTTTAGTTAGTTCGGAAGCCCTACCCCCCAGGAATGATTGGGGACTGGGACTCACGGATGTCATGCCGATGTTGGTAGTAGAGAAAGGCCCAATAGACGGTCACCAAGGCGTAGAGAATGGACATTCCGCCGTAGAAAGGAAGTTTCGGTATCTGGGTTGCCGGCAGCTCGCCATAGGCATTTCGGAACTCCACGACGGCGTTGTACTTTTCAATGTTGAAGCCCTCGGTGATGACGCAGTAGTAGCCAGTCTTCTTGATGGGGTAGTTGATCGGGGTCGGGTTGTTGAGATGGACCGCCTTGCTCAGGATCAACGTGTGGGACTTTTCCGTCGCATTCGAGGCCAGGACAAATTCGCCTTTGTTAGTCGAGTTGCAGATGCCCTGCTTGATCATGCCGTCGTCGCAGAGCGCAAGTCGCTAAGTATTCTTTAGCATTCAAGGACAAGCCAGGTGCTTTTTGTGTAGGTGGTTGTCGATCTAGTCGGGTCGTGGGAGGGAGGGCAATCCTTACCGTGGCTTGGATATCTGGATCTGGGATGCCAATGAACTCGCTGTCTCTCCATTCGAAAATCACCAGGCTCGCAATGGGGTCGTCGCCCTGAGCGGCGGTGTCGTTGAGGAACTTGACGAGGATAAACGGATCAACGGGGCCGCCCCAAGACGTGCGGCTGTACATTCCTATGCCGCTTGTCAGTCTCTGGTTGAGAACCATGGGAGCATGAGGCAAGCAAACCTGTGCAGTACTGGCGCGAGTCTTCTTTTTCGTTCTAGAGAGCAAAGAAACAATCAGCCAATGCCCTCCCTTTGTCTCTTCGACAGACGTCCGCCCTCTGGGGCGCATACCATGGGAACTTCGAGTGCCCGGGCGCCGTAGAGCGACATGCCCAGGGCGAGAAGCCCGAGAAGAGCCCTCATGTTGGCGGCAGATCGGGGCAAGCACCAGGGGGGTTCGCAGTCGGTGGTCGTGGGTGGATGATCGCAAGGATCCAAGAGAGCAGAAGCTGCTTGACGATGGCGGGGGATCGGATCGGATCAGCGTCAGCCTATTGTTTGTCGGAGTGGTTGAGAGCTCATTCGGCGACTGAATTGCGCGGCACCAGAGCAGAGTAGAGCAGAGCAAAGCAGAGCAGAGCGAGGCGCGCAGGTTGAGAGCAGATCGATGTTGCTGCTGGTCCGGGGGGGGATTTGCAGTCGTCGGATTTTGAGACAGCAGGAGATGCGAATATTTCGAGTTCCTCTCGCAGAGAAGACGGAATGGCAAAATGAGAATAGAGCGTAAGATGACGAGAGACCCCGTCTGTTGTCGAGTCGCCAGGCAGAGGAGCACAAGGTTAAGGGTGAAGTGGCAGAAGAGGAAGCTGAAGCAGCTGGTGGTGACGCCTCCAGCGGTTCAGCGGTTGAACTCAGTGCAACGCTCAGCGGCAACGGACGGGATACAGGCGCTGGACCTGTCGAGGTGGCAGCTTCCGGCATTGGCGCGCGCACGGAGTACCTGGAGCTGCAAGCCATTCGGTGGTACGTAAGGCCACTTACGTTGCCCGCTAAAGTAGCTTTCGGCAGGGGTGCGTCTCGGTGTCTCGGTGGCTGCGAGTAGCTGGCGGGTACCGTGGCGGCGGCGGCTGATAAGCGATAAGGAATTGGTCCTGTCCAGAGAGCATCGTCATTTCTGCTTGCAAGATTCATACATCAATACCTACTTACCTTTACAACATACAAGACCATGATTCGATAGATACCCCCTTTTCCATATACACAGCTTGTCTCTCTACTACGGGCGCATTGTCATTCTGATTTCTCAGCTCTCTTCTCTTCTTCAATTGCTTCTTCCCACTTTTCTGATTCATCGTCCCTCTTCTCGTCCCTTTAGCAGCAGCCATGGGTAAAGGAACCGACAAGCTCTACGTGAGTCCAACCTCTCTGTCCTCCCACGCGATGCGCTCCCCTCGTCCACCGATTGACTGCCTGATCGACTGACATCCCACAGATTACCCATTCCGAATGGTCCTCGTCAGACGCCTACTCCGCCAGCGTCGGCGCCGGAGCCGGCTCACGCGCCTCGAAGTCCGAGATCCCCTTCCGCCGCCTCCCCTTCAACTTCTGCGCCGCCTCCCTCCAGCCCTTCAAGAACCCCGTCTGCACCCCCGACGGCACCGTCTTCGACGTCGAGGTCATTGACGCCTGGCTCGACAAGCACCCGGGCCAGAACCCGGTCAACGCCGAGCCCTTGCACAAGAAGGACCTGATCCGCCTCAACTTTGCGCGCAACGCCGAGTCCGACTCGCTGGGCGTCGGCATGAGCGACGGCAAGGGCGACCTCATCGACCCCGTCACGTACAAGGTCTTCACCGACAACACGCACATTGTCGCCATCCGGCACGGCAGCTACGCCAACGTCTTCGCCTGGGACACGGTCGAGCGCATGAACATCAAGGCCAAGATGTGGCAGGACCTCGTCGACGACCAGCCCTTTACGCGCGCCGACATCATCACCATCCAGGACCCCCAGAACATGGCGAGCCGGAACCTCGACACGTTCAAGTACCTGCAGGACGGCGGGCAGGCGCAGCTTACAAAGGAGCAGGAGGAGGAGCGCAAGGCGGGTAACATCAACGCCGGCGCGCTGGGCAGCATGGGCGACAAGGTGCTCAAGGCCAAGGCCGCCGTGGAAAAGGCGCGCAAGGCGAGGGAAGCCGGCGGCGACGTCAACAAGAGCTCGGGGGCGCTCGAGAAGTCCAAGCAAGGCACCTCCTCGGCCGCGGTCCGACACGCCCCGATACAAGACAGGAAACTCGCCGCCAACGCCGCGGCGTACACGACCGGCAGGGCCGCAGCCAGCTTCACCAGCACGGGCCTGACCCCCGAGACGAGTGGCGAGAGGGCGCTCCTGACGGACGAAGAGTTCATGCTCAAGCCGCGGCGCGTCAAGACCAAGGGCTACGCCAGGATAGAGACCAACCTGGGCAACCTGACGATTGAGCTGCACACCGAGACGGCCCCCAAGGCGGTCTGGAACTTTGTCCGGCTCGCGCAGACGGGCTATTACAAGGGCGTGGCCTTTCACCGCAACATTCCCAACTTTATGATCCAGGGCGGCGATCCCACGGGCACCGGCAAGGGGGGCACGAGCATCTGGGGCAAGAACTTTGACGACGAGTTTGACGGGCCCCTGACGCATGATGCTCGCGGAGTTGGTACGTTGCTATATCCTTCATTCCCTCACCCCCCCATCCATCCGTATATCGCTTTTGGTTTCAATGCTAAATACATCATCACGCAGTCTCCATGGCAAACAAGGGCAAAAACACAAATTCGTCCCAATTCTTCATCACCTACAAGCCAACGCCGCACCTCGACCGCAAGCACACAATCTTTGGCCGCGTCGCCTCGGGCCACGACGTCCTGTCCAAGATGGAGGCCGTCCCCACCGACGGCTCCAACCGGCCGCTCAACAAAATCGTCATCAAGGACGTCGTCGTCTTCGTCGACCCGTTTGCCGAGTTCCAGGCCCAGAAGCAGGAGCAGGAGCGCCAGGAGCGGCGGCGCGAGGAGATTCGGCGGCAGGGCGGCACGGAAGACGACAGGACGACGTGGACGGGCAAGAGGCTGCGCGGGGACGGCACCTTGGATGGCAAGGCCGACGGGGCCAAGAGCAGCGTGGGCAAGTATCTCGATGCGAGCGCCTTGTTGGATCAGGGGTCAACAAGGGGCAATGGCGGCAGAGCGGGGGCAGATGGTGATGCGGACGAGGTCGACACGTGGGAGGCGCAGCCGCGCAAGAAGATGAAGGCAGGCGGATTTGGAAACTTTGACAGCTGGTGAAGGATGCAAGACAAGAAGAGCATAGGAAACGACTTGAAACTGCACAACAGCAACAGCGGAACTGTTGGTCTCTCTGAGATACAAGCATCATGATGATAATGTAATACAAATTTTCTTGGCTACCTATATCCAAAGAAAAGGCTACGGACATAAAGGAAGGGGGGGGGGGGGGGGGGGGGGCAAAAGGAAGTCATGGCCAAACAACTAGTAAGAGGATAGAAATAGCAAGGTTAGGGAAGTAGATATAATCTATCATGTCGTCGCTATAAATCAGTGAAAAGAGGAGAGCATTCAAAAGCAACGCGCCTCGTGTCAGCATTCTTCATCTTGATAGGGAAACGAAAACGAAAGCAAAAGACAGAAAAGAAGAAGAGGACCATCAAATATGTAAATAGAAAAGAAAATCGTTCACAAAGATAAACCAAAAGCGGCCAACTCTTCCCTAAAGTGGATGAGAAGGTAAAAGAAAAGAAAAAAAAAACTCCCTACACAACAAGCGGCAAGGCATCGTCCGGCAACGACGGCAGCCGAGTTGTCGGGATGCTAGCCCACGTCAACGTCTCGACCTTGTTCTGCATCATGCCCGCCACCACCCTGGCCTGCTCCAGCCCCGTCTCCCGGTAAATGGTCATGAGCCTGTCGACAATGTAGGCGCTCATCTCGTGCGTGCACGATGACGACAGGCCCAGCGTGTAGAGCGGCCAGATGATGGTGTTGCTCGCCGTGGCCAGGGTCAGGAACCTCTCCGAGTCGCAGCCTCGCCCGTTGCCCAGCTCCGACTGCGTGGGGTCGAGCAGCGTCGGCCGCGTGGCCACGCTCTCCCGCGGCCAGGCGGGGACAGGGGACTTGCTCTCGTCTCTGTCAGAGGCTTGCGGCGGCAGGAGGGGCGCCGTCAGCAGCGTCGACGACTGGTTCCGGGCCGTCACCGTCGGCTGCTCCCCCTTGGCCTTGCTGTACTTGATGTCTCGGGAGCTCACGATGCCAAAGTGCTGGGGGACGCTCCCGACGACAGCCTCGCCGAGCATGCGCAGCATCCTCATGGCCTTGACCAGCAGCAGCTGGTGGTGCATGGGGAGGGTCGTCGGGTCGTCGACGCTGTGGCACAGCTGCTCCAGGATCGTCTCCTGGACGAGCATCCGCATGGTGCGCACAGCGTTCCAAGCCGTGGCCTGGGTCAGGCCGGGATAGACGTGGCACGTACGGCCCATGATGGCGGGATTCGACTTGGTCAGCTTGACGTTCTGGTAGCGCCACGACGGCGGCAGCTCGTTGATGAGCTTCTCAAAGTCGTCCTCAATCTCGACCAGGCTGCCGACGATTTCGTCCACGCCGGTGATGCGCCTGTGCTTGATGTCGTGGCGGATCTGAAGGGCCCTGTACAGAGGGTCGATGACACGCCATGCCGGCCGCTTGCTGTCCGTGACATGCCGCAGCTCGTTGCGCAGGTCGACAATGGACTTGGGCATGGGCAGGCCGCTCTGGATGCAGCTGATGAGGACGGAATGGCACAGCATGAGGAACATCCTGACGCCGGCCTTTGTCTGGAACTGAGCTTTCCCGCGCATGGTGGCCAGCGTGGCGGCGCCGTTGATGTGTTCCTGCCAGGCGTGCAACGTCTGCGGGGTGTGTCCCGAGATGAACTCGTAGGTGCCGAGGATGAGGACGCCGAGCATGGTGCTGTCCTCGACGGCCTCGCCCGGGTTCCGGAGGGCAGCGTTGGCCAGCTGCAGAGCGGTGCCGTAGCTCTGCTGGGCTCGCACCATTGTCTCCCGGTCACCCGTGATCTTGGAGAGGCCAACCAGCCCGACGGCGGTCATGCCGGCGGAGATGAGGGCGTCTGTTCTCTTGAGCGGAGCGGCGCCGCGCCCCTTGGGCCGCCTCATGCTGGGCGGCTTCCAGATGTCGTAGATGAAGTCGTAGTTCTGGTAGCAGCCATGGTCGGTGGCGACATAGCGCGAGAAGAAGAAGGCAGTGCCGCGCTCCTGGAGAGAGATGGACGGCGCATAAGGGATGTGCACCAGGTCGGTGTCCTCGTCGCCAAAATCAAAGGTGCCGTCGTAGTCGTGGTAGTCGCCCTCGTCGTCGTACTCGTACTGATAGGCGTTGGTCTGCCGGGACTCGTAGCCATACCGACCCCCGTCTTCGCCCTCCCGAGCTCCGGCCAGCAACACCGACAGCAGCGGTGACGACTTGGCGGGCCGGGACTTGAACGAGCTCAGCGTGCTTGACGGCCGCTGGGTGTCGCGCAGCACCAGGGCGCCGGACGACGACAACAACGACGACGACGATGATGATGAGGATGATGATGCCGACGGCGATGGCGATGGCGATGGCGGCGACAGCGGCAGCGGTGGCGGTTCAAGAGGCGCCGCGCCTAGCCTCGGAGCGGCCCGGACGCCCTGTTTCAGCTTCTTGATGCGCGGCCTCGCGGCGGTGGCCTTTTTGATCACATGGTTGCTCTCGTCGCGGAACATGAGATCGACGATGTTGCGATAGCCCGGGCATTCGATCTGGCGCTTGGTGCACTGGCCGCAGCCGGGGTCCTTCTGATCGCACTACAAGCCGGCGGAGGAGCAGCGAGCGTAAGCAGAGGGGGAAAACGCCACAAGAGCTTTGTTGCAATGGTGCAAGGCCGGGAGAGGAGAATGAAGGAGATTGGGGGGGGAGATGGGGTTGAGGGCAAAGGCTGTGAGCAGTGTTCAAACCTACCCGGATCTTGCGCTCGCGGCAGTTGGAGCAGCCCTTGGAGGGCTTGCCGCAGTAGACCATTGTCGATACGGAGTCTGCGGATGATGATGATGATGATGATGATGATGATGATGATGATGGTGATGATGAGCCGGGTGTGGAAGATCAAGCGAGACGCAGACGATGCCGTCGATTTCTCGTTGCGTGAGAGTCTCGGCCTCTCTTCTCTTCTCTTGGCTCGATCTCAGTCGCCCACGCTCGTCTTCTCTCAAGCCTCGTCTCCAGGAATGCTGGCACAGCCAAAAGGGCACGTCAAGGCTCGTCTCCTGTGGCTGTCGCGATGAGGTTGGCGCCGCGCCGGACCGAGATGAAAATGGAATCGTCTCCAGCAAGGCGTGTCGCCCGACAAACGGCCATTCGCCGTCTTTGATTCTGTGTCTTTGCTCCTTTCTTTCCTCTCTCTATCTCCCCTCTCTATCCTCTCTCTTTCTTATCTCCTCTCTCTCTTGTCTCTCCTTTTGCGGCAACGCAGCCAGACGCTCTCCGAGCCGTTTGTCGCCTCACTCTCGCACCTCCTCAAGCACCGGATTCCCACATGCAGTGGCGACCAAAGGTGGGGGGTTAATCTGGCGAAGCAGAAGCCAGCAAAAAGAGCGAGATGTCAGTCAGCAGCAGCGGTAACGATGGCACGAAGCTGTACCGTAGTAATAATGCTCGTGCTCGTCGTAGTAATACCTTGAGAGGCAGTTGATGGTACTTATTGCAACGCACCAGTCTGGGGGGGTTTTGCCATCACATTAGTAGTACCTGTACGGTGGTGGGAGAAGGGTGGAGGAGGGATTGTGCTTCAACTCGTCCAGAAGAGCCTCTTGACGGAGTACAAAAGTTGCAAGGAATCAATCGCCCCCCCTCGTAAGGTAGGTACTAATACCTCCCTACCTGGTAGGTACCTAGGTAGTTACTAAGTAGGTAGGTAGGTACCTAATCAAGCACTCAAATCAATTAGAGATCGGGTGGGGCGCGGCTAGCCAGGTACGAGCCGGTGCCTGGAGAAATGCACGCCAGCTGCGGTACCGCCTTAGCAAACGCCTGAACGATTGGAGCATCATGAGGAACAAGATGGCCTCAACACTCAACAACTAGGTATCCAAAGCCATGCAAAAGATAATACAAGTAAGTACCTAGGTATGTAATACAAAGAAAGGGACACGGACGATAGATAACAACACACTATCAGGTACAGGTAGGTACAGGTACAGGTACAGGTACAGGTACAGGCGGTGTCACTGCTGCTGAGACGGTACTACCTCGAGTGCCCAAGGCAGTACCTACCCAATACTACTTCCTCAATAATCGTAGGAGCACCACCAAAGCAGCCAGCCAGTGTAACATCAGATGCAATGCGACTGAAACCCCCCTCGCCATGCTGCAGGCTGTTCTTGATGGCACAGACGTGTCTTGTTCTCGTTCGGCTTCCGGCTTGGCAGGCATCGAGACAACTGTATGTATGTATATATATATATATTTATTACTGCTTACAAGGATTGGCCCAGCACAGGCATTCCCTCAACGCTGTTCAGTATAGACGGCGTACAAGGCATTGAAGGTTGTACGAATCTCCGGCGCCAGAACGTAGAATGGTTATACCTACAGTAGTAATTGCAGGAAACCCTAACAGCTACCAAGTGCGGCTCAACTCCTTGGCAAGATATTGACAAGTAGACCAAGCCAGAGAGAGGCCACCGAGAGAAAGAAAGAGACAACATCAAGCCTCATTCTTATACATACCTACCTACCTAGGTACATGTAGAGAGATGAAGTCCCTGGTTGGTGGACTTGCACAAGCCCGAGCCCGAGAATGCAAGTCGGGTGTCATTGGATCCCTCCCAGCAACAGCGTTACAGCGTCACAGCGCCAGCAGGCATCCAGGGCCGGGTAAGTAATTGGTGGCATATGCAGCAGAGACACGTCGCTGGACATGCATGCAAGGTCGTGTGTAATACAGCCCTGGTGAATGGAGTTGCCTATGTAACAGTAATAACAGAAGACGGCGTGTATCACAGGGAGCATCATGTACAATCATGTAAGTCAGTACCTTATGTACCTCCTGATGCACCTTCAGGTAAGCAGCACTAAAGAACGACATCGGAGAGATTTTCAACCTCCGTCTTACTACTCACTCATTATCAGCTCTTGTTCCAAGGATCCTCCAAGGGACGCCAAGGATGCTATAATTGGCAACGAAAAGCCCGAACCCCGAATACATGGGATTGATCGTCAACCTTTTTTTCTAGAGTTAATTCAGCGGAGCCAGTTCCCGCAAACGATGCTTGCTATAAATAGGTAGGTAGCTTGTTATCATCACCTCGAGTCTAACTATAAGATACCGAGGTATATAGTTAATGAAGCGACTTGTATAGAGTATCACAAGAGAGTTGAACCTCATCATCAAAGAGGGAAGATATATTTCGTATTCTATGCTGTAACCAATCTAATAGCTCGATGATAAAAGAAAGACAATATCGTGTTCTGTGCTGTATCCAATCTAATAGCTCGATGATTAAAGAAAGACAATATCGTGTTCTATGCTGTATCCAATCTATAGCTCAATAACAAAAGAAAGACATAACTCGTGTTCTATGCTGTTGTTCCCATGCCGTGTATGCATATCCCCAGTCAACCTCATCCGTGTATCATGAAATCCCAAAAACTCAACCACTCCATATATACAAAACATTCCCTCCATATACAAATCTCTTCAATCCTCCCTCCCACATCATCACCATCATCATCACCACTTCAAAGAGGCGCCCCAACCCCAATGGTCAAAACCTTTGGGTCCCCATCATTCAAAAACCCACTCTGGTCCTCGCCCCCCGTCTTGCCAACATCATCATACGGAAACGCATAACCCCTCCCCCCAATGCTCACCTCATGACACACCCGCGAGTAGTGGTTCGTCACCGGATCCAGATAATACTCACTAACATCGTCCCCCTCCGGGTGCGGCCCGTCCAGCAACAAAGTGCTCCTGTTGAGCGCCGCCGCCAGCCTCGCCCCGACGTTGAGCTGCTTCGGCGACACGTCCTCACCGCCGGCAAACGGACCGGTGCTGCACGAAAAGATGTCCGCCGCCGAGGGCTTCGCAAACGTGCCGCCGCCGTTGGAAAACACCAGCTTCTCCCCGGAGGCGTCGACCCTGCCCACGGCATCGCCCCAGTCGGCAAACTGCATGTTCACCACCACGTCCTCGCTCTTGTACCGCGTCCACACGGCGTCCACGTACCCGTCGTAGTACCCGTCAAACAGGCCGGGGAACATGACGCCGCCCGCGTTCGGGCTCAGCGCCCTCAGGTTCGCCTTGCCGTCCGCCGTCTTGACCACCAGCTTCTCCCACCCTTTGCCGTCCTTGGCCCCCTGCGCAGTCAACTTGTCGCACACCTCGTCCAGCCCCCCGGCCGGCATGCCCTCCACGCTCCTGACTTCCCCCTTTCCGTTCTCCAGCCGCAGCGACACCGGCACGCTGAAGAAATCCACGTACGAGACGTTGACGTACAGCTCCGCCTCGTTGAGCGTCAGCTCCGCAAACGCCCACTTGACGTTGTAGTTCTTGTCCGCCGGGTTCGTCGCCGACGGCTCGACCACGGCCGGGCCCGGGTTCAGCAGAAACGTCAGCGGCGCGTCCAGGCCGAACCACACCCGCGCGCCGGCCAGCCGCGGAATCGTCAGCGTCCGGCTCTGGCCCGGCCCGCCGACCGCCACGGCGCAGTCCTGGCCCAGCGGCTGCAGCGTGGCCGACGGCGAGGGCGGGTAGTACGGCGTGACGCCGTCGGCGCTGAGGAAGAAGAGGCCCGAGTCCGCGGTGCCCGTCACGTAGGCGTACAGCTGGGCCGCCGTCGAGTTGTTTTGGACGACGATGCTGAGCGTGGTGGGCGTCATGTTGGTGGTGGTGTTGCAATCAGATGGTATACAAGGTGTGTAGTATCAGTCTCGGAGTAACAATAGTCTTTTGTAGATGGGAAAAGCTCTGGTCAGGTAGTTGTTTATGTAGAATAGAATACTGGGTAGATGGGTTGTCATGTCCAGGTGAGGTCAATTTGAACAAGAGTCCAGTCTGGCAGAAACAAGCCTCGACTTATATACTTTGCCTTTTTCTTCGGGATCGACGACACCAAACACACACACACTGCACACATACACACGCGCACAGCCGCATAAACAATCATCATCATCATCAGCATCAACCACCACCACCATCACCCACCATCATCGCCCTCATGCACCATCATCGACCATCATCATCAACCATCATCCACCACCATCCACCATCATGCCACACCCATCCATGCCTCCTCCTCCTCCTCCTCCTTCATGCGCCCATCATCCGCCTCGTCCAGCCGCATTCCATCCTGCAAGACAGACAGATCCAGCTGCTTGGTCGCCGGTGGGCCGCATGACCGCATCGTGCATCTGACCATCGGCATCCCAGCCTCGCCTCGACCCAAACAGGTAACTCCATCGACGGCCAAGGCCTTCCAAGCCACGTTCCAGCAGATGGGCGGCAGATGGCCCAAACACATGCAATCATGCATAAACTTCTTTATTGCTCCTCGACTCGTCATCTCCATTACCAGTAGGTAATATGTGCTAACAGCTATCAGGCCCAATTACAGTACGCGCAATCACATGCACAGTCACACCCTCTGTCGCCGGCCTCGTCCCTCATCAGACTCCCCAAAACTCCAATTCTGCAACCGAAAAGTCCCAGACACACACAAAAGTCAGCCTCGTCACCGCATTCCAGCCCTCGTCACAAGAGGTCTCATCCACCACAGTATCCCGGCCAAGAAGCGCATTCACGAGTATACCATCAGCACCACCATCGACAGCAACACGGCCGCCATTGTCGGCGTGCTGCTCAGGTGCACCGCACTGCTATCGCTGCCGCTGTCGTCTGCCCCTCCGCCGCCGCTGCTGCTTGGCTGGTTGGGATCGCTCGTGTTGAAAAAGGTGCCGCCCGTGCTTGCATTTGACGCCGTCACGTCTGGAATCCGACACACCCTCCCGTTGCCGCCGCTGTCTGCATCGTCATCGCGCGCCTTTTGGCAGGCCTCGGCAAAGGTCGACTGCAGTTGCGCGTCGGACGAGTTGAAGTAGGCCTTGACGTAGCTGACGGTCATGACGGCATCCTGTTTCGGAGGGCCTCCCGACCACTTGGAGTTGCCGTTGCTCCAGTGCTGCAGAATAACGTGGCCGGGGCCCGAGGGCACCGACGTCCCGTTCATCTCGGCCAACAACTTGCTGTCGGCATAGAACAGGACCCGGTTGTGCAGGTAGTCAAAGCGATACTCGTGGAAGCCCTCGGTGGGATCAAACGTGAGGTTGACCACCTTGAAGGTGCCCGTCTTGGACGCATCGTAGCCCGCCTGCCGCGACGCCTCCGACTGGATGACGAGGTTGACGGGATACAGCTTCTTGCTGGCGTCAAACTCGCGCGACAGAAACTCCATGTCAATCTCTTGGGTGTCATTGAAGTACTAGGTTAGGTAGCCAGGGCGTCAGCATAAACTCCAACGTCTCTAGATGAAACAGCCGACTGTCACAACACAAGATACAACGCACCCAGAAAAAGGCCGCGCAGGTGCCGTTGACGGGCGTCAGCTTCATGCCCGCGCGATACGAGCCAAAGAACATGTCCTTCCTCGCCGACGCCAGCTCCGCCACCGGAACCGCCTCGTCGTCCACCAGCGTGCTGCCCACCACCAGCGCGATGCCCTCGCCAGGCCCGGCATCCGCGTCGTCGACGCTCTCGCCGTGGCCGTCGGCAGCAACCGTGTAGACGTTCTGGACGGCAAACGCCTTGCCGTACTCGCCCCGGCCAGCCCGCGCCGAGACATTGTACTGCTGCCGCTTCCAGTTGCCGTCCCGCGAGATGTTTCGCAGCTCAAAGAACTTGCTCTCCATCATGTTGGTGAACAGCAGGCGGCCGTCTGCGCTTCCATCTTTGCCTCCAGCCCCCTCTGCCGGAGGAAGGTCTTGGACAAAGCCGCATTCGCAGTCTGCCGCCACCAAGCACGACAGTAAGGCCAGCAAGAGGACCAGCCATGGGCCCAAGCCTGGTAAACAAGACATGGTGAGTTGTTTTGTTGGGAGTATATCAGAGAGCAAATCTTGTCGGTCGTGAGCAATCGGAGTATTGAGAGCAAAAGTATGATGATGAGAAGCAAAGAATAAATAGAAAACACGAGATGAAGGCAAAGCCACGAAGGAGGAGAAGCGCAAGAGACGCAGATGAGGCAAAAGCAGAAGCAGAAGCAGAAGCAGAAGCAGAAGCAGAAGCAAATGAGGAAAGCAAGACGCCAGAGCAGCACAAAAGCAAGCAAGCAAGTCAACCGCACCGAAACCTCCTCAAACCCGAACCCGAACCCAATTCTCAGTACCGAGAGAAAGAATGATTCGACAAGAGCAGCATGAGCAACCCGATCCAGTGCCGGCGCGACGACACGCAGCTGCTGCAGCAACACGACAAAGTCCAAATAGCCTCAAGCAAAGGGTCAGGAACGAGGCAGTCAAGGTGTGTGTGTGTTGCGTGTGAGAGAGAGTTTCGGTGTACAGAGATGTTGTGTACAAGCAGACGGGCACACACACACACACAGAGAGAGAGAGAGAGAGAGCGCGAGACCGAGTACACGATGCAAGGTGACTGACTGACTGACTGACTTCCGCCGGGAGGAAGCAGAAAATGGAGACGAGAAAAAGAACAGCCTCTGGGCTCTAGTACAGGTTACACCCGGTCCTACAAGAGGCTCGCGCGTTGCCTCCTCCTCTCTCTCACCCATCCTTGCATGCTTTTTTTTTTTTTTTTTTTTTTTTTTTTCTTCTTTTCTTTCCACTAAGGCACGCACCTTAGTACTTAAGATATATACAAGGCTCCCTCGTCCAACTGTTGCCTCATTCTACTGTTGCTTGCTGAGTGCATCATCAGCATGGAGTTTACCTACCTACACATCATTCAACCCAACACCATCCACCACCAACCTCTCCAACCTCGTCTCACTCACACCCTCTACCCCCGCCTTCATCACCAAACAGCAAGCAAAAAAAAAAAGAAAAAAAAAAAAAAAAAAAACAGTAACCGTAACAGCACATAAAAGAAGAGGGGAAAAAGCCACAGCCGTTGGCGTGTCACCACATTCTCTCACCACCTTTTCCTCTCTCCTCCAAGCTTCTTCTCTCCATCGGATGACACCCAAGAAACCAGTCCTACTGCTACTTCACACGCTGTTGCTTCACCACAGCATCGGACAAGACATATTGCGATGGCGACACAGAATCTTCATCATCTTCTTCTTCTTCTCATTCTCTTTGGCTGTCAGCTTACCACAACAGAATCTATAGTACTACTACTACTACTACTACTACCAAGTCTAAAAAACGCATGCATGGCCCGTTTCCGAAGAGCCAAGCTTTTCTCTCTCTCCGTCGCGATTCATGTCTTATTCCCCTTCCTTTTACCAGTTAACAATCTCACCCATTGGCCCAACCATTCTTGGACATTGTCACTGCTTTCAATCTAGTAGCACAGTCACATTGCATCTACATACTACTACCTGCATTCTCCTCTCCTCCATGCAGCATACCAAATACTACCTACCTAAATAGGCAGCACATGTCTCCCCGTAAGGTATCTTCGAATACGTGGCTTCACAAGCCAGCACATCACATCACAGGCCACCGACTCCTCATTTGACAGAGACAATAATTATTTCGCATTGTAGTACTAGACTATTCTATACACACCGAAGAGCGGCATACACGGCATCCCGTCCAGAAACGAGGCCTGTCATACCGTAGCATCCCTCCGTAGCATACCTTGACCAAGTCGAAAAGGGAAAAAAAAAAAGCAAGACACGGCACAAAAAGACAAAAAGCGTTGACGAAGATACCAGGTTCAGAGCACACAGTTTCAAAGAGGAGAAATGAGAGAAGAGGAGTATTGAAGAGTGAATGGAGAAAGAAAGTAAAAAGAGTTCAATGAGGAATAGCAATCTGTATATCGAACAAGGTATCTGAGAATTTGGAAAGTTGCCAAGTGTAAATCAGACTGCGATCCCAATGAAAAGCGACAGCCAACAAGCAAGCGGACCACGAGAGTAGAAGAAGGAAGGAAAAGAAAAGAAAAGGAAAAGGAAAGAAGAGGGGGGAAATGATTATCAAAGTAGAATGTAAAAAGGGGGCCACGAATGGACCATTAGAAACCAAGAAAAGCAGAGATTGCGAAAAAGGCGGCATCGCCATCATGGACCAGCCAATCAACCTGCCCTCACTGTTCATTAGCTTGCGCTGCCGATGTGTCGAGATCCAAAATAATCCCTCTCGGGGCCGAAATCATGCGAAACGTCCAAAGTCCTTTATCCCGCCGGTATTTCCCTGCTTTCGCCGCCTCTCCAGTATTATCCCCCCATGATCTTTCCGATCGGACCCATGCAAAACGAAAAGAGCAAATGCAAGCCAAAGCAGAAATTAAGCTCAGTAACGCAAGACTAACACGACAAACGAGCACCTGCTCTGTCTCAGGAGCCGTCAAGGAAACAACATGAGAAACCAAGGAAAGAGAAAAGACAAAACTTCCAGAGAGAAAGGAGATGGAGCCAAACAGACAATGAAACAAAAAAAGGGAGGGGTACTTTCCCAGTATTAACCTTACTCCTGTCCGAAACCGCACGCGCCACAAGTTAAAAGTTTGACAAGTAAGAAAATCCGACCAAGAGGAGAAGCAAGAGAAAGAAACAGGACGAAAAAGAGAGCCATGAGTATCAAGTTGTGCGTTAGGAAAAGCCGGCGCGTGTCTGAGCGCTCCCCTGGTAGAAGATGAACAGAAAGAAGAAAAGATCGTTTCGTCGTCGCAATATTGTTAGTACACGCTGTCCTCGTCTGCTCCCTGCGATGTCATCGAGGGAGTCGACACATTAGAGGACGCTTCGTCGCCGACATAGCCGACAAGGGCTTCTGAGTGCAACTTGAATGATTCGCCCATGAGGCGCGTGATTCTGTCAAAATTTTGATTAGCACACTCTTGCGCAAACGGTAGAGGGAAGAGAGGGGGAGAAAACATACCCCCACACGACAACCTCGTCCAACATGGACCCCCAGAGACGGGCAACCACCGAGCTCAGGTTGGCAATGATGTTCTCGTCAAAGTCCTTGATGAAGAGCTGGCGGACCTTGTAGTACATGGCCACCTCCTCCGGCGTCGCGGGCTCTTCGTCGTGTTCCAGGCGATAGAGCCACAGCGTGAGGATGATCATCAGGTCCAGGCCGCACAGAGGGTGCTCGACGCTCCAGTTGGTCGACGAGGTGCGCGCCACCCAGCGGACGCCCTGGACCACGGCCGTCTCGAGGCAGTTGTAGCACTCTTCAATCACCTTGATCATCTCGCTCGAGCGCTTGACGCGGTCCCGGGCGTGGGACATGGCGGCGGCCACTTCGTACGGCTCGTGGTAGCGCAGGGCCTCCTGCACAGTCTTGAGGTCGACCTCAAGCCGGGCGCGGGCGTTACGATACATGGCGCGGGCATTGAAGATCAGGGGGTGGCCCTTGTGGGGAGCGTTGAGGGGCACCACGACAGACTCCTGCTCGCACAGGTCCAGCGATTTCTCCCACGTCTCCAGCGCGAGTCTAAGCTTGTACTCGGTCACGACATCCTGCAGGGCCTCAGGGCTACGTTTGTGGTACCATACTTCGAGGAACAAGGCATTGATCATGACACGGGTGGAGAAGGCGCTGTACTTGAGCGTCTCGCCCTGGAACAGCTTGTCGTGGGCTTCCATGAAGATGACGGCGGGCGACTTCTCCAGCTGCTCGACCCACGCGGCCTCGTCGGCGACCTGCATGTTCCACATGGCCTCCGTCGAAGGAAGCTGCAGGTCCTCAAACTCGTTGAAGCCAATGGCGGGCGTGTGGTTGAACGTCAGCGTCAGCAGGCCAAAGAAGATGTAGACGGCATAGTAGGTGCGGCGGCAGCCCTCGTCCTCGACCCACTCGGCACGAGTAGGCTTGGCCGTGCCGCGTGCCTCCTGGCGGAGCTTGAGTTCGTAGCGGTTTCCGGCCACCATGTTGGCGAGCAGGCTCTTGATGGAGCATGCCCACTCCAGGCCCTTGGGGTCGCCGCTCCAGCTGGCGAAGATCATGTTGAGCAGCGAGCTTTGCATGGTCCACAGGGGACACTTGCGGGAGCTAAAGTTCTCCTTGTTCTGGAGAAACTGGTTGACGAGCACCTTGGATCCGATGTGGAGCATGTACGCCTGGTCCTGGTCAAAGGCGTAGAGGGCGCCAATGCTCAGGACGGCCAACAGCAGCGGCGGCGACACCTGAGACGGGCTGAAGGAGGCAGGGTGCAGAAAGGGCAGGTGGTGATGGAACAGCCCAAAGTACGTGGCCAGATAACGGTTCAGAGAGCCGAGGCCAGGCAGGCGGAAGCTCTCGGGAATGGCGTGCTCACGGTCAGAGTTTCGAATGTTGTCGAGAATGGCGTTTCGCTCGTCGTCGCCCGAAACCTGAGGGGCCCTGAAGCCGGCCTGTTGAGAGTCGACTGCAGAGGGCGATCGAGGGGCCGGGACCTCTGAGCCAGGGGCCGGAAGCGAGTTCATCATGGATTGGAGAGCGGGCACGAGGCCATTGGTGTTTCGACCAGTAAAGGGAGGCAGCTGGCCGGCATGATGCTGCAGTCTCGACGACTCGAAAGAGCCAGAGGCGCTCGAGGTGATGGAGTGCGGCTTGGGCTCGGCCATGAAATTGTCCCACTGGACCTGGGGAAGGGCGATGGCGCCGGATGGGTACGTGACAGCAGGCTCCATGACGGTAGAGCTTCGCGGAGAGAAGGCCATGGACGCGCCGTCCTCGTAGGATCCGTCATCTCCGCGCATGGCCGCAGTGGCCTTGTTGTGCAAGTCGGCGACGAGCATGGCGGCGGCTTCCACGTCGAAAATGCCGTCGCCGCCAGCCTCCATCTGCTCCAAGGTGGACGTGTCGAGGGTGATTGACGACTTGGGGGGGCCGCCGATGGCTCGAGTCTTGGGTCCAGCGCGACGCTTGCCGTCGCTGTGAAGGGGGACGCCGCCATCCTTGGCGTGGACTGTGCGATCATGTCTCAGCAGAAGGTCGCGGCGCACAAAGGTGCTTCTGCACTTCATGCACTTGAAAGGACGCTCCTTTGTGTCTAAGAGGATGAAGTTAGCAAGAGGGGCGCATTGAGGAGAAGGCGAGGGAGATGAAGATGCTCTCGAGATTTCCCAGCTGTCGTTTTATTCATTCTTCGCTCTTCGTTCCAACACGCGAGAAGGCACGCCGCCCAAAAGGTATGAAAATCTTTGATGGAAGAAAAGAAAGAAAAAAAAGACATACGTGATCGCTCATGGCGGCTTCGATGTTCGCTTCGGCTGAAGGCTCTGTTGCAGAACTGGCACTTGTATTTGCGTTCTGGTGCGAGAGACGCCTTCCGCGAGGAGGGTGTCGAGGCCGCTGGAGGCGGGAGAACTGCGACGCTGGCGCCGGGCATTGTGGGCGAGTCGCGTGCTGTGTGTGTGTGATGGGGTGGTGAAGACGGGTGTTGTGTGTTTGTTGTGCGCTGACGCGACGCTCGGCTCTGCCGGCTGGGGCGGACGCAACGATGGTTGAATATCGTGCTCGGGTGGTGGTTTGCGGGTTGACTCGTTCTCTCGTGCTCTCGCTCTCGACTCCTGGCTCCTCGCTCGCACGCGCGCCCGTGGGGTTTAAAGTGTGACTGCGGTGGCGTCGATGGTGATGCTGCTCATTGGAAGATACGGTATTCTAGTCATGGAAAGGTTCTAAGAATGTGGTCTGACGAGGGCAGAGGCTCCTGGGCGGCCTCGCTGTGATGGGATATTCGGGGGGGTTGACGATGCCGCGAGTTGATGCAGTGTCTGTCTCTCTGGGGGGGCGCAACGAAGGTGGTGGCAGATGGAGAGGGGAGAGGCGGGTTAAGAGGGAGAGGCGGCAGTACGAGTAAATGAAGGAAGACGGCGGGAGGGGGGAGGGGAAACGGTCCAATTCGGGGGACGCGGACAGCAAGCCACGACTAGGGGGGTAAGAATCTTGGGAGGGGTGGGTGCGCAGAAGGAGGGGGGAAACAAGCAGCGAGGTACAGAGGGGAGAGGGGGGGAGTGAGGGCACTGCGAAGTACCTGAAAAAGAGAAAAGAAAAAAAAAAACGGGTAAAGAAGAAAAAAAGAGGGATGGATGGAGGGGGAGGGGGAGGCGAATGGCGCTGTTTGTCTCTGAAGCGCAGCGCTCGACTCTTGGGCGCGGGTCCGCTTGGGTTAACACCCGGCTGTGCGTGTGCGCTAGCAGCTGGCGACGGGTGCGAGGGCTGCGGGCATCAGGTACCGGTACCGGTATCAGTACCAGTGCCAGTACGCTTCAAAGGCCGCCCCGAGCAGCGACATGCCAGACACAGCGACAACATGTGGACGAGGAGGTATGTACTTCTGCCGCCATCGCATGCAGCGCCGGTACAAGTACGGACTGGACCACTTGAAAGTCGACAGGCTCGGCCTGGCCAAGGTTCAAGCGACCACGGAGCCCACATCAGCCCAAGGCTCAAACACGACACGGCGGCGGCGGCCTGGTGCTGCGCTGGCCACCGACGCTTAGCATTGAGGTATCCTACCCATGGTACCAACTTGAAGTGCCTCCAGCGGGGGGTCCCGTCAGCGCAAGAGGGGCGAAGCTCGGGGCGGCCCCTCAGCGATTCGATGTGCTGGAGCCCCTCCAAGGCCACTGACACTCGCGCTGTGGGAGCACCGGCTAAGGTGGCAGGCAGGGGGAGCGCAGGGGGAGGGGGGGCTGTTGGTCCTTGGGATTGAAGGGTACCGGTACCTGAGCGCAAGCTGGCATTGAGGCCCTGCCCCGCCATTGGCCCGCCGTAAGGTACCTTAGCTCGCAGCTGGAGCTCTTGCGCCGTCGCGGCTCAAGGCTCTGGTTGCCGGAGTTCTCACGCTTCACAGGACTCGTACAAGTACTCGTAGGAGTACTTGGACTAGGACCGGAATGACACCACCAGCTTTGCCGCCCACGGGTGCCATTTCCTTCTCCGAGCCCACTCCAAACCGCTGCTTGTGTACATGTAAGTACATTGTAGGTATGCATGTACTCATAAAGCCCAGGTATGGCGGATTCGATGCAGCCCACCGTGATGCAACGTCCTCATTTTTACGTCTGTCATAGGTAGGGAGTAATGGGCTCCCAGCACATTTTGATGCGCTTTCTAGAGATGCCTGAGGCGAGGTGTTTTGATGATTTCAAGGTTACCTGCACCAGTACCTGAAAACGCCCACGCCACGCCACGTACATGTAAGGTACCTTACCTTCAATTACCTTGGATGAAAAAGCAAAGAGAGAAAACAGCACACAACTGCAGTGCCACCATCCAAGAACGCGGCACTGCAAGACACTGGCCCGAATGGCCTCCGTGCGCAAGAAGCAGAAAAGCAAGAAAGAAAAAAAAGAAAGAAAAGGAAATAAAGGCCACGCCTGAGTCGCGGGACAAGCAAGGGAGAGCAGGTGGACGTCAGGCACACCCGACGCCATGCCGACCACTTCAGTCCCCGATGAAACTCGTACAGGGTACTTTTCGAGTACCGGTACTTTCGACATCAGCGACTTGGACCTGCATCCTCCATCCTCCGCCTGTCCGCCCACTCGCTCCTGCCCCGCTGCGTTTTCGAACTTCATGTTCCTTCTATCGAGTCTCTCTCATAAGGCGTCTTCCACTTGACTTCTTCTCCTTCTTCTTCTTCTTCTTCTTCCTCCTTGTTCGCTTGGTCGCTTTTCATCTTTCTTCTTTTCAACCTGGCCTCGTGTGCCTTCAAGATATTCAGGAATCATCTGCACCATCGGATTTGCTCGCTTCTCCCCGCCTCTCCCTCAGCTCAGCTCCCACGCCAGGCGGCCTCAGATCATGTCCCGCATGTTCCAGCACCCATTGATTCGCTGTCCGCGCATGCTGGGGCATGAATGATGGGCTGCAAGTCCGTCTGTCCTCAATGCCAACACCCTGGACCTGGAGCGCGCAGCTTGCAGCTTGCAGCCTGTCCCCCAGGTACCGCACATTAGTACTCGTACTTGTGTCATGGACTGCACCTCCAGTCAAGAGACCCCCACCGCCGGAGTCTGGCGACAGTCGGTCAGCACAGCTTCCATGCGCCTCGCTGCTGGCGGCGTCAAGGAGGGAGATCATTGAAGGCGATGAGTTGTCCTTTTTTTTGCTTCGTGCAACCTGGATGCATCACGAGAACAGCCATCGCCTAGCTGGCCTTGCCAGCACCATCGTCTGTTGTTGGCTTCTGGCCGAACGACCCACTCCCTCCCTCCCTGATTCTCCTCTCCCTTCTACGGCTACCGACACTGACCAGAAGAGACGATTGAGCAGTCACGCGCAAGACGGCAGGGATGCTGGCTGTCCGGTTCGCAGACGAGAAACGTGGAATGTCGCCGCCAGCGCTGCTCCATTACTGGTACCAAGTCCCGCAGCAATAGTACGAGTACAGTAACGGTACCTGGGTGCGAGCTCGCCCATGATACGAGTAAGCTGGATCGGACGTTGTAGGAATCCATCGCTGTCGCCCGGGACGACCGCCACGCCTCGCAGCAGGCCCAATATGGCAAGTCTCCGCCAGACCTGATGCTGGCATTACCACTTTGTGAGGTGGATATATTAAGACGGCCAGCGCCAGGTGCTTGTGCTAGTCATACTGGTGCCCACTTCCAACGTCTCCCTGGGCGACGCCAATGCCTCGGATTCCATGGACTTGCAGTAATACCAGGCTGAACGTCTGAAAAGTCCAAATGCCGGCAGGACAGGAGACGCGATCGTTTGAGCCCTGTTCCACTTCAAGGCATCGAGGTGGACGCAGGTAATAGTACCGTACCTGTGCCGGCAATGCGCCCAAGCTAACCAAGGTCCGGCGCGCGTCATGATGGGGAGCGACGAGGGCAATGAGCACCTGGTCTCATAGCATCGGTCCTGGGTTCTCATTTCACACGAGGCCGCTCTTGCATCTGGCGACCCACCCCAACCCGCCGCGGGCGCCATGTCCGAGCTTGGGAGCTGAGAATGCACTACGACTGTACTTACATCGTGACGACCACGACCTGGGCGACCCTTGAAGGGTCTGGTGGCATCGAACTAGCTCTCGTCTTGGAAAACACGCATCACACTGTATCAACCGTTGCACACCGCTCATTGAACACAGTCTGGGCCTGGACATCGTTACTGTCGGCATCGAGTACAAGATACGTTCGGAAGCCCAGTCAAGCCCGTACTGCTCCCTCATCTGCCTCAACTGGCTCCTGGTCTGGGACTTGATCGTCTTCTCCAAGTATTATGCCTGTTGCATGCTGTATGCTGTACGGATGACTCGCTGTCCAAGTGTACCGGACGGGCAGCTCTATCGAGATCTGGCGACTCACCTTTCTAGAAGCGCCAGGCAAGCCAGACCAAGGATCAACGGAGGCACACTGACAGGGGCTGCAAGGTCTACACGCCTCCGTATCCAAGCACCTGTACGGAGTGATAGTCCTACATTGCTTTGGCAGCGGTCTGTTTAGGTGAGAATGAAGCTCCCATGGCCACCCAAGCAGCACTACCTCGAAGGCGAGTGCAAGACCTTGCTGGCGCTAGGTGCCTACGCAGGGCATGCGGTATGTCCACGCTCGCCAGAGCGATGCAATCCTGCCTGACAGGCGCCGTCAAGGGCAGTCGGTGTCTGCCACTCTGGAAAGTACGGGATCAGTTTGCATGCGTTTCACGGTTCTCTACGGTACATCGGTACTACTAGTGCTAAAAGACAGAGAGGGACGCACTCACGCATAAAGGAGACAGGGACGGCGTTGAAACTTGAACCCCTTCTTCCATTCCGTGTCCACCAGGGCGCTTCTCTCCGTGTTCCGTGCTTGTACACGTACGGAGTATGTACGGGATAAGAAGCTACTAAGAAACTGGACAGGGGCCTGTGCAGATGCACGCATGCGCGCCTGGTTGGAGTTGGAAGTATCGTTACTTGCGCTCGCTCTATCCAAGGGGTCGGCCATCTCATGGCGTCCATTCAGCCAGACTGGCGGTGATGGGGGTCATCCACCGCTTACGAGAAGCCCTCACGGCGGCTGCAGTAAACAGTTGCAGCAGACCGCCACTCAGCCAGGCTCTCGTATAAAGTCTGTCATCATCCCAAGCCTTCGTTACGATGGTTTCTTTACGATGGGAAGCGGTTTCAGGTGCCCAACGACTTGGCGTGCAAGCCAGATAATACAGGTCAACGTTTGGGTGCTCCTGGTGGCGACGTTGCTTCCTCCGAGCCGTGGCGTCTCTGCACGATGATGATTCGAGACTGGGGCAGACACCATCATGAGCGTTGCTGATGTTATGTTGCAGGTCCAAGCGTCCAGTACGAATAATTCAACTACTGTACCTTGCGTGCCTGCAAGGTAAGATCGCCGTCTTACTGTCCCGTCTCTTTGACTCCCCACTCTCCTCTGGCTGCAGCTCCGATTCCGTCAAGTCACAGCGGCTCTAGTCAGCTCTCAGGAAGCGTGGGATGCGTCGAACGGGAGCTGACAAAGGCCATCTGCAAGTCGTTGGTCATAGAGCAGTACTACATATAACTCCGCATACATTGTCCACTGCATTTCGGTTTCCAACATGGAGAGTCAGTCGTCGAACCAAATCTCCGGCACAGATCTTTGAGAATGTGGAGGGATGAGAAAAAGCGACAAAAAAATCGGGAAACAGAACCGCTACCTCGGTAAGATAGAAAAGCGAACTTATTATTCTGGTCCGGCTCGTGGGAAGTGGAGTGGCACAGAACCGGGTGCGGTTTGCGCATATGCCTGGCGCTGCTCCATATTGACGATGAAGTTTGCACCCGCGAGGATTGATGCAGCCCAGACGTTGGAGGTCTCCTCCAGACAACAGATGCTACCCCATACTCTGGGGTTCAGTCCACATCTGAGAGAGTACGAAATTTGGGTGGTTGCCTCTCGTCAGAGACGTGGCCGAAAGGTGTTTTACTTCACCGTGCCCGACCTGCTCTGACAGCATGCAGACTGGTGTCGTGCCTTGGTACCTGATCGTCTGTCCATCACCTGGAAGCGTTCAAGCAGCGCATCAAACGTGGCGCTCGGCCAGTCGATCAACCATTCGAGAGAATCACAAGCACATGCAAGCAGCTGCCTACTGTACAAGTATGTCCGCAGGGAGAGAAAAGGGGCTGAACGATTCACCCCCTTTCGCATTGCTCTGGCGCCTGGAAGTTGTCCGGACGAGTTGCCGTCTTGCACACTCGCACATGTACTAACAAAGTCGGCGGCAGCGTCCTTGAGCGCCAGGTACACGAAGCAAGCGGCAGCTCGGGCGGCACAGTATGAAGTCGTCGGGCGGCGTGGGAGGATGCGCGCTTGTCCTCTTAAGATACATCGCCCTTGGGTCGCTCATGTACCGCAAAACGGAGAGCATGAGAAGCGCATGAAACGGGCACAGATTGACACACGTCGGTCACCCTCCGTCTCGGCCATCGAACCTCACCGTTTGCAGGGTACGTACTGGGTACCGCGTTGCATGTGTGGGAATGCGTGGAAGCGCGACAAGGCCCGAGTTCGAGCTACTACTACCTTAACACTCTGCAATCTACGCGCACCTTGTCGCTGCCATGCCGCACAGTGCCAGCAGCAGAAGCTCCCTCTCCCATGGAAGAGATGGCGAGACAGCCCTCGCGTACGGTACTGTGTGCAAACAGTCAGTGCGGACTGTATTAGCCTGTGTTGGTTAGCAGGGACGAGAAGAAGAAAATGTGCTCGTCCCTGGTTCGCGAGGCGGGTCCGGGGAGGCTTCCGGGACCTAGAGGCTTGGGGGCTGGCCGCTCCGGGCACCAGCCCCACGGACTCGCTGCCAGGGTGCTGGTACTCGTACTGTACTGTACTTGTGCTTTTGCGTCGGGTGTGTGTTTTCATCGACTCCTCTGTTATACCTACAACAAGAAGACGTTGATGAACGAGGTGGACGAGTGTCAGCAGTAATATTACCTACTTACATACGGAGGTATTCGTATTCCGTAGGTACCTTGGTTTCGAGTTGCGAGGGCGAGGGTTGGTGCTCCGGATGCTTTTCTTAACCCCTTGGACGCACATCCACTTTCTAGAATTCGCGAAACTTCGTTGGCTGTGGGACTATATATCTTTCGATTTTCTCTCTCTTTTTTTCTTTTTTGCTTTTGGTGCTTGTCTTTCTCTTGTTTGGGAAGTTGTTATTTACTTTATTCTGCTGCTTCGTTGCTGGTCCCTCCGTGTGCGGCCCTCCAAGGCTGTCTATCTGGAACAAGGCGCCTTTCCGCATGCGTGAGATTGAGAGGACCATCTCTGGACTCGAGGCTGTTCAGTCCCTTGGCGTTCGGCGGACTCCTCCGTGGCTATCGATCATAAGGTAGTCTTATCTAGTACTACCTGCATTCTTGATTTTGATGAGTTTGTTCGCTGTTCAGGAGGCGTACCTAGCTTCGCGAATGTTTGCCTTGTGGATCGAAACGTCTTTTAGCGGCCGAACTTGGCATTCATGCAATGGAGAAATGGCGGCCTCTGCTAGAGTCCAAGAGGGCGATATGGGGTCCAAGTAGTATTATGTCGAAGTTGGCGATGCAGGGCTTAACGAAGCACTGCTTTGCAGCAAGAGTTGGGCGTTGGGGAGACTTGGTATATGGATGGGAATCTGTTGATGCCCGAATTTATGGACACAATGTACCTTGACGGGTAGGTTGTTCCTTGAGTATTCGCCTAGTACATTCGCAGCCGTCTTCCCTCTTTGGTCTGCTGAGTTGAGGGAGATTCCGTTGACGGTATGGTGATCGAAGCTTGTGGCTGTGCGCGGTCGCTCGGAGATTAGACCAGGAAGGTTGAGGACTGCCAAAGATCGCGAGGTAAAGGCAGTGCCTGTGGCTGAACTTGGCACTCGTGCTAGGTATTGTCAGGTCATCTAGTAGTGGTGCGAGGTATCGATTGAAGCTCTGCAAAAGCCTCCGTGTCTGTATCCGGGTACGTGGATCTTGATCAAGGTGGCCAGACGTGGGGTGTAGCTGAACAAGGAATCGTCAAATGGAACAAATGAACGGCACGGGCTGGGGAGATTGGAGGGCGACAAGCCCTCATATTATTCGTATTCATGAGATGATGACGACCAAAGGACTGAAGAGAGAGGGAAGAAGGGACGATAGTACCCGGATTCAAGCGTTTATCCATTCTTGGTGATGGGGTCGACCCGGCTTCATGTCTTTCTACTACAACCCTCGGAGTGGCGAACAGGATGAGCACAGGTCACCTTTTGAACGAGTCTGTGCGTTGTCGGAGTTGATGCTGTAACAACGTTGGGAGGAGGAGGCTTCCTCTAAGGTACCCAAGGTAACATGAAGGTAGACGCTGCCACTCGTCGTTTGCCCCTGGTACTCGTAGCCCAAATCAGTCTCGTCTCGCTGATCCCCCAGGTTGGAGACATCGTCGCTTGTTTGTCGGTTGGCTGCAAACAACTGCGACTTGCCCCATCATGGACAGGCGGCTTTAACGGCTCAGGAGGTGCCAACCAGAAAGAGGGAGAGAGAGAGACATAAAGCGGTTGCTGTAATTGAAGGCATCGCTTCACTGCTAGCGGGACAGACCAGCGGTTTCCGAGCCACATGTACCGGGTACGCGCCATGTGGCCTGCCGTTCAGTCGCCAGGCGGAGTACCTGCGACCTGGCCGCGTGCATGGGCTGCCAAAGAGGAGCCGGCCGGAGCGTGGCGGATGGGGCTTCGTCCCATTTCGGGGGCTCTGTACAGGTACCCAATCACGGCTTGTTATTAGTACTTGGATGTGAGGTGAGGTGAGGTGAGGGTATACCTGTACCTACCTAGACGAGGTGCCGCTGTCTGGCCTGATGTCGCGCGTTGCCTCGCGTTTGCCTGAGGGGACGGAGCGCTTCCATGTGCGGGTGCATGTAATAGGTCCTGTTTTTGATGTTTGGCTGACGGGCGATCGACGGCATGCTTCAGGTGCATCCCACAGTGCCCCCAGCAGCGGTTTGTGGGTGGGTGATGCTGCTGCTGCTGCTGCTGCTGTGGTGCATGTGAGGGGCTCATGTTGCTGTTGATATCATTGGACGATAGGTGCTATCTCTAAATTGTATACTGTAATTGTTACCTACCTACTGTAGAACCAGGAAATGGCGGATGATCGTTCAATAGCAACAGACTCATTCAGTTGTTGGCAGGCGGTTGAAAGTACCGCTACCTCGAGACCCTGCGCTAGAGGCAAGGTAGCAGAAATAACATGTTGGAACAATACCACGTTAGGTAGAATACTAGCAGCGCTGCCCGGGATGGGGATTCATTGTCCAAGTGGAGATTGAAAGGATCAATGCCCGCCCACTCACAGCCCAGCCCAGCCCAGCCCAGCACATTGATCAATGGTTCCAGCACACGAGATACAGCGGTTCCAGCGCGCTGCGTCTCGCCTAGAGCCCCAAGCAGGACCCCAGCGCCCCCCTCCACTCCCCCAACCGCCCAGCAGCCAATAGCCTGGAAGGGCCCTGGCAGGCGAAAGCGTCTGGTGCCCTTTCTGCAGCGAGGCCACACCCCCAATTGCCCGCCACCCGAAACTCCAGTCGACGATAGCCTCCCCTTTCCTGCCCGCTGTCCATATCTCTTCTCTTCTCTTTCTGCCTTCTGCCCTCTCTGTCCGATCTCTGCGCTCCTTCACAGCTTCACGCTCTGCGCATTGGTGGCATGCTCATTGAGACTGCTATCCGCCCAGCGCGCGCCGCCCTCGGCTTGCACCAAGGCTGACTCGCGGACCATGCCCTGCGCTGATTTCGACTCTTGACTTTGTCGCCATCTCACCCTGACCGGAATCCGACCCTCGAACCGAACCCTCGAACCACCGCCGCCGGCACAGATCCTCGTCGGCCTCGAGCGCAATCGCCTGCCACGAGCCTCTGATCGTTGGCTTGCCCAGTCCCCGGGACTGCGTCTGGACCCTTTGTCGACCGGCCCCTCTCCATCTCCATTCTCCCGACTCTATTCTTTTGCTTCTCTCCCTCCATCCATCTCTTGTGGTGTCTCTGACCCCAAACTTTCTCCTTTCGCCGCCCCTCCCTCTCTCTTCCATCTCCCCCTCTCACCCCACACACACGCGCGCGCGCCAGAGCCATGGACGGCGTCGTGGGAACTGCGCCGCCCGGCAGCATGTATGTCCGTGCCCTCTACGACTACGAGGCCGACGACAGGACCAGCCTCAGCTTCCACGAGGGCGATGTCATCCAGGTCATTACCCAGCTCGAGAGCGGCTGGTGGGACGGTGTCATCAATGGCGTGCGCGGCTGGTTCCCCAGCAACTACTGCCAGGCCATCACCAGCCCCGACGAGTTTCCCGAGCCCATCCAGAACGGCATCATCACCCATCACATTGACGACGACGTCGACGAGCACGACATCTACGACGACAGCGCCGACCAGGATGAGGATTCTGAAAGCGAGGCCTTTGGCAGCCTGCCGCTCGAGGGCACAGACATGGGCGACAAGTCCCGCGCCGACTTCTGGATCCCGCAGGCCACCCCCGACGGCCGCCTATTCTACTACAACATGATGACTGGAGACCGCAGCATGGAGCTGCCGCTCGAGTCTCCCGGCTCCTCGGCCGAGACGGGCCCCAGGGACCGCATGAACGTCGCCATGCCCGAAAAGACACGCCCGCCGCCGGAAATGATGGCCCGCGGGCTGACCCAGGACGAAGACGACGACTCGGCCACTTCCGCCTCCGAGGCCGAAGGTGAATCGTTGATGCACGCCTCCAGAGGCTCTATGGTAAGGGACATTATCATACAAAACTACTTGCGCAGTTTCGCCTCTTTGTGTAGAAGGAAATTTGACACTGACCTCACCCTCAAGCCTCGCACTCGAGGTTCCTTCAGTGCCGTCCTCTCGCCGTCTACGTCAATGGACTCGATGAACGGCACCTCTCCCGGCCGCCGGAAGAGGAGCGATGCGTACGCCCTCGGATTCGCTCACAGCTCACAGCCGCCAAACATCGCGTCGGCGACATCCTTCACGAGCACCACATACAACGTCCCGGCTACCACCAGCGTCCCCAAATCTTTCTTCGACGACGGATCAACGCCGCCCTTAACCTGGAGTCTCCTCGTCACCAACATGAAGCGCGCCATCGACCGATACCGCGAAGCCGTCACCAACAACGCCCGCTCCGAGTACGTTGCCAGAGCCGAGGACATTTCCGACCACCTCCGGTTGCTTCTCGCCGCCGGCTCAGGGACGACGGATAATCACTCCGGCCAGCCCTCCATCATCTCCACCAACAAGGCGCTCTACCCTCACTTCCGAGACATGATGTCTAAATTCTCCAAGCTGGTGATTTCCTCCCACATCGCGGCCGCCGACTGGCCCAACGCCGAGTCGGTGCAAAAGTGTCTCCAGGAGGCCGACGGCGTCCTGCATGGCGTCTTCAGCTACGTCGAGGTTGCCAGGCAGCAGAGAGGAGAGGATATCCCGCGCCTGTTTCCCGGCTTCGTCATTGGTAGCACCTCTGGTGGAAGCTGGCAGAGCAACGGACTGGATTACCACGACCTGATGTCTCCCAACTTTCTGGACGACGAAGAGGGCTTGTCCGAGCCCACGGCAATCCTGGACGGCAACCTGCTCGAGAGGTTGGACGAGCACAAGAGAATGCTCGTGTCGAGCATCCGCGAGCTGGAGAAGAACCTGACCACCCCCGAGAAGATCATCACGCCCCAGCGCCACGAGGCCATTGCCAATAACATTTGTTTTGCCGGCGGGAAGGTTGTCGAGATGTTTAGGCCATGGATCGCCATGATTGAGTCTGTCGACCTGTCCTCTCTGGGCAATACCTTCCAGACGCCGCAGCTGGAGGACTTTAGCATCAACAAGCAATCGCTCTACGACAACATTGCGGACCTCATTCTCAGCTGCCAGGCTGTTGCTGGACCCTTGGCGGACGAGTGGTCAGAGGTGCGAGGGGAGCCCCTGGAGAGCCGGCTTGATTACGTTCGCCAATGCGCGAGAGCCCTCGAGACGAACTCGTCACACACCGGCTTCTCACTGCAGCTGCTCTCAGAGCAAGTCCTCATCAACATGCAGCAGCAGCAGCAGCAACAGCAGGCCGGTCGCCGGCCGCAGAGGGGCCCGCTGCAGCGAGGAGAGACGATGCCATACGAGAGACCGCATCAACGGTCAGACTCAAGGACGACACCGGTTCGACCACCGCTCATCACCACCCAGTCGTACTCCGAGGGCGATGCCCCTCCTGGATTCTCCAGAAAGGGCGACTATTCCAAGGTCAAGAAGATTTTTGGAGAAGACCCGTCACCACAGCTCCAGCCCGACGAGGATACGCCCGAGTTCCTGCTCCTGGACCACGAACACGATCTGTCGTGGGATGCAAAGGCAACCACGCCGACGGTAAAGGGAGGCTCCCTCCTTGCACTCGTCGAGCAGCTCACGCGCCACGATAAACTAGACTCGAGTTTTAACAACACCTTCCTCTTGACTTATCGATCCTTCACAACGGCGCGCGAACTCTTCGAGATGCTGGTCCAGCGGTTCGGAATCCAGCCCCCAGAGGGGCTCTCACAGTCCGACTATGAGCTGTGGCGGGACCGCAAGCAGAAGCTCATCCGCTTCAGAGTCGTCAACATTCTCAAGAGTTGGTTTGACAGCTTCTGGATGGAGGACTTCAACGACGAGTCCAAGCAGCTGATCCGCGACGTGTACACGTTTGCGAGAGACACGGTCAAGTCGACCGAGACGCCAGGCTCGGGGC
This sequence comes from Trichoderma reesei QM6a, assembly GCF_000167675.1. Taxonomy (NCBI): domain Eukaryota; kingdom Fungi; phylum Ascomycota; class Sordariomycetes; order Hypocreales; family Hypocreaceae; genus Trichoderma; species Trichoderma reesei. Next base: position 64,338 of record NW_006711184.1, read on the forward strand.
CGCTCATGGCCATTCTGGACCAGAGGCTCAGCGGCAAGGAGGCCGGTGCCCGGCGCATGATACAGACGCTGAACCAGAGCACCCCAACGCCCATTGTGCCCAAGAATATGAAGAAGCTCAAGTTCTTGGACATTGACGTGACCGAGTTTGCTCGCCAGCTGACCGTCATCGAGTCTCGGCTGTACTCCAAGATCAAGGCCACCGAGTGCTTGAACAAGACCTGGCAGAAGAAGGTGGCCGATGGCGACCCCGACGCATCTCCGAATGTCAAGGCCCTGATTCTGCACTCCAACCAGATGACCAACTGGGTGGCGGAGATGATCTTGAACCAGGTGGATGTCAAGAAGCGAGTGGTGGTGATTAAGCACTTTGTTGCCGTTGCCGACGTATGTCATGCCGTTCTTGAAGTGTGAGAAGGGCCTGTGCTAACTGTTTGGATAGAAATGCCGAAGCCTCAACAACTTTTCCACATTGACGTCCATTATTTCAGCGCTGGGCACGGCGCCTATCGCGCGTCTGAAGCGAACCTGGGATCAGATTCCTCAGCGGACCAGCGTCGTATTGGAAACGATGCGGAAACTCATGGCCAGCACCAAGAACTTTGGTGAATACCGTGAGGCGCTTCACGTCGCCAACCCGCCGTGCATTCCCTTTTTTGGTGAGTTGGCGCTTTCCAAAGCCCGCGAGCCCTGGATAACGGGATAGCTAACAATAATGCCCAGGTGTTTACCTGACCGATCTTACATTTATCGAGGACGGTATCCCCTCCGTCATTAAGAAGACGAACCTGATTAACTTTGCCAAGAGGGCAAAGACGGCCGAAGTCATCCGCGACATCCAGCAGTACCAGAACGTGGGCTACTCTTTGCAGCCAGTTCCCGAGCTGCAGGACTACATCTTGAGCAATATGCAAGCCGCGGGAGACGTGCATGAAATGTACGACAAGAGTTTGCAGATTGAGCCGCGTGAGCGCGAAGACGAGAAGATTGTGAGGTATGTATAACACGCAAATATGGAACGAAGCTGGCTTCTCGGCCGGTCTATCCTCGCTCCCCTTTGTGATCGCAGGGCTAATCATTTGCTTCAGGGTACTTGCTGAATCTGGCTTTTTGTAAAACACTTGCGTCCACGGACCGGGCCCTTGGTCTTGGGGCGATATCTATACTGGAGACACCTTACTGGACCATGTCAAGAACATGCTCTGCGTGTTGTACAATGAACAAGCGGCGTATATTGGAAGAGAGACACACACACACACACACACAGCATGTTAGGGATGAACGCAGCATATTTATACCAAGAGAAGTTTAGGATAGGGACGGTTCAGCGTCGAGGGAAGATGTCATGCCGCAACGGCCACGTTTATCGCGCCTGCTTGAAATTACTATTCTCCTTATTCCGAGAGGCTTCCATGGCTGGCGGCCATTATCAGAGGGAACGAGGACCAGAAGCAGGGAGAAGAAGTCATACACACACAAAAAGAGAAAGGCATTGACTGGCAATCTAGAACAATGCAACGCGAGTTCGCATTACAGCCGTTTTTGGGCTCCAGTTGTCATCTCATATGCCAATAGGAGCCCTAGCCAGAGACATATATATATATATATATATATCTACTGGCTTTTGGGGGATGGGGGTTCACCGAGCGCTGGAGCCACGAATCGGTACCAAAATATGAAGTTTGAAGAAGACACAGCAGTGCGGACATCTTACTCCCCCCCAGTCCCCCCTTGATGCTGAGACTCTAGTGTTTTCTTTGTTTTCTTCTCCTGTTTTCTCTGTCTACTTTTGGTGCATGGGTGTGGCGTTGGCGTGCTCTCGTTTCCAGGGGGACGCTTTCTGATGATGGCGGATCTTGAGCGATTTGGAATAGGGTGGGGGTTCCGGAACTCTCTTGGGTACTCTGCATGTCGAGAGAGGTGAGGCAAAGTTGAGAAAGAGAGTGGAAGAGTAGAACGAAGGTCCCCCCTTGCCCCCCTTTGAGACTTTGATGTTGCTGATATACCTGAGAAGTTTTTCGAGGACAGTTGCTTGGATAGTTGGAGCATCGTGGGCTGGCTTTCTTCTTTCGAGTTTGCATACCTATTATGCTTTATGTATGTAGGATCAAGGGATACCATAGGCTTCTTCTTTGTATATACAGTTGCAGTATATCAATAGTTGTGTGTTAGTAAGTATCTATGATTTCCACGTATGGATGTGACTATCTACCATGGTGGCACAGTTGATTGGTCTGATGTCGTTGGCTTCACTCCAGAAGAGCAGTCTTTTTGTATCTAATGCAAGGTAGAACATGAAACATGTAGATCAGGCATGTCGTCAATCAATCTGAGAACATATAAGGTAGGTAGCTTGTAGTAGGTAGGTAAAGTAGGCAGGTTCTTACACATGACATGGCATTTTTTCTCAGCTAGTACATTAACACTTGCTTGCCTTTTCCTCACCATCCACCACATGAACCACAAGAACATGACAATAAGCAACAAGAGTTTGCAAAGCAGTACAGAACGAGGTAAAAGACAGCAAAAAAAAGAAAAACATACAACAGCCGGTGTTCGCCAGTGGTCACCCACCTGACTACTAATCTGCCTCTCATTGGCTTGACTCTGGGAGAGCAGACGGGATCCCGTATTTTCCAATGGATATGGTCGTATGTGATCACTTGGAACTGTATCCTGCCTTATATCTCCAGCTGCGGTATGATATTAAAGATGTACGCAAAAAAGAGAAAAAACATACAACAGCCGGTGTTCGCCAGTGGTCACCCACCTGACTACTAATCTGCCTCTCACTGGCTTGACTCTGGGAGAGCAGACGGGATCCCGTATTTTCCAGTGGATATGGTCGTATGTGCTCATTCACACCTGTATTCTGCCCTATGTCTCCAGCTTCAGCACCATCATGGAGGTGTATACGCAAAAAAAGAAAAAACATACAACAGCCGGTGTTCGCTGGTGGTCACCCACCCAACTACTAATCTGCCGGTTAGTGGCTTATCTATGGGGGAGCAGACGGGACCCCGAGTTTTCCACTACCTATGGTCGTATGTGCTTGACTGGGAAGCAAACCAGATTATAACGTTGGGAGCATGTGTGCAAATATCCAGAGTTGGGATTATAGGGTAAGCATCCTCATTAGCATTTTGCCTCCGTTAAAAGGTAAATTACTATTCATACAGTACTCCGAGATACAATCTGTCAAATGCCGAAAACAACAAGAGGTATCAACGTAAAGGGAAACATGACTCCTTGAGACAATTTAGTGCCGGTGCAGCTTATTCTTGATGCGCTCGCCCAGGCTGGGCTTGTCCTTGTGGTGGTGTCCCGAGTCGGAGCTCTTGCGGCCACTGCTGCCCTTGTTGTCGCCGTCGTCGTCTGCTGACTTGAGCCCCTTTTGCTCCATCAGGCCTAGGTAAACGGATTGTCAGCGAATCATGCCATGAGCGAGTTTAAAAAACCATGGGGAAGGAACCTACGATCGGCTTCTCGCCCAGCACCAGGCTTCGCAGCATCAAAGTTGCCTCCATCGGCGGCAAGCCCCGTCGTCTTGACGTACTCGGTCGCCTCGGCGGCGGCATCCCCCTCGTGGGCGTTCTGGTGCTCCTGCTTGTCCTCGACGCTGGGCTCGGGCTTGTTGTCCTTGCCCTGAGGAGAAGAGACGGAGTCGTTAGAGGACGCGGCGGCGGCGTTCCCGCCGTTCTCTCTGGCTAGTTCTTCGACGGGGCGGGGGCCCTTGCCGGTGAGCTGGTCGAGGGGTTTGCCTGCTTCAGGGTCTGCGGAGGAGTCTGCTGGTTCGTCTGAGGGTGCCACCGTAGACTTGTCTGCGGGCACGTCTGTCGAGGCGCTTTTAGGCTTGGAGATGTCTTGAGGCTGAATGGTGTCCTGAGGCTTGGAGATGTCCTGAGGCTGAGTGGTGTTCTGGGGCATGGCGGTGGTGGTGGTGGTGGTGGTGTTGTCCTTTGGTTGTTCCTGGGTTGGAGTCTCAGGGAGTGGCTTGTATTTGGCGGAAGACGAAAGGGCATAATATTCGCCCTCGGCGAGGTCTGAGGGGGTGTCGTCTTTGTCAATTTGTTCGTTTCTGGCGTTTAGGCTGGACTCGACTTTGTGTTGCTCCTCGGGGTCTGGTCTCGGCGTTAGTTGACGAATGATCGAGACATATTACACCAAAGGTTGGTGTAGTTGGGCTTCACATACCCAGGTTGCCAGCATCGTAGGGCTCGCCCTTGGAGACGTCGCCGGTGGCGCCCGAAATGGGTTCCTTGTGAGTCTCGGCGTTGGGATCGTCACCCCAGACGGCTTTGGCGGCGGATGATGCGATCTGGTTGATGGTTTCCATGGTAGACATTGTGCGTGCGTGTGTGTGCGCGCGTGTGTGTGTGATTACGGTGCTTGGATGTAGTTGATAGAGGTTGGAAGGGATACTTGGATTCAGTGGCAAAGTTGGAGTCAGGTACGAATTGTGCAGTTTGAAAAGATGGGTATCAAGTTAAAGAGTAAGGTAAGTTGACATGGCAGAAATTCAATGAGAACGCAAGGAAGAGCCCCGAGGCAGAGGGTGCACTGCCTTTATAAAACTGGGCAGTTGGAGCTGGAGTCGCCTCTGACGTCGATGCCGAGAATGCGACCTTGTTAGACGCATAAGGTGTGTTGCAAGCCGTGGAGGACAATCAATCGGCTACCCAACCAACCAGATTCCGGATTTGCAACTCGCCGGTTGGCCATGGCAGGCGAGGCTGGACTGGGGGAAGACAAGGGACAACTCTTTATGACGGCGATGACGCCAAAGGGGAGGGAGGGGGGGTTGAGGTTGTTCTGTGTAAGTGTTGGTGGAGGTACCATCTGGTAATTGATGGCGGGCCATCTTGATGCGAGTATTACTAAGGTATTTACAACTACTTCTTGCTATCGGATACTATTCCATCCAAGCTGTGCTGCTGCTGATGCTATTCGGGAGGCACGAGTGACATGCTGGGAGCTCCGTCGTTGGCGTGGAAGCTGGGAAAGGATGCCATTTGGGCGATGACGCAAAGCTGCTTCGTGCTTGAATCGAGATTGTCGCAGGGTGGAGACGAGACGAGCATCTCGTAACAATGTGGGCAGTCGCTGGAACTGGAAGCACGTGAATGACGTATTCACGTCGAGGTACATGCGCTTTGTACTCCCTTGGCTCGCTCCCGGCTTCTCTCTGCTTGTTCGCTCCGACTTCCAGCTTGTTCTTCGTTATTATCTACCTAGTACTTATTGATCGTTGTTCGAATACTACCTAAAGTACTAGGAGTTTCAAGTGCTGCCCCATGCTTTTATGGAATCGCCATGTGGACCAGAGCACATGTTTCTTTGCTGGAGACAACAGGCATGGCGGAGTTGCAGGGATCCAGGCTGGGGATGTGCTTATACGGAGTCAAGTTCGCTGCTTGCGTTATCTGGTACAGTTACCTACCTTGTTGACTGATAATCGACTTTCAGACGTCGTTCCAAGATCTGAATATTCTCGCGAGGAGTTAGCATGTGCTACCGCAGAGGCCATCTCGTCCTCTACCACGACCATGTCCTTTAAACTAAGATCCTTCACAGTAACAGTGATGTGATCTGCGCGAACCCTTCAGTTGCTATCCACTCGTCCCGTGAACATCGCAAACGGTATAGCCAGCTCTCGAACAAGTGCTGCTCAAAAACCGGCTATCCAGCATCGGAGCATTAAAACGGCATGACACAGGTTCCAGGCGATAGACTGCTACAGTCGCTGCAGCAAGTAGGAGGTCGCCGACGCGGCACATGCAACAGCGGCAGCCTATGAGCTTGTGCGAGCCCAACAAAAAGACGCCAACAAGGGCCGGCTTGTTAGTCGCTCCAGGCAGGCAGGCAGGCAGGCAGGCAGCGTTGATAGCTTGATACCGTCTGGCCGTGTCATTCAACGACACGCATGGCGGCATCGCATCTACACCAACGCCTTCTTACTTTCGCCCGAGAGAGAGTAAGGGATATGTAAATTACCCGAGGAGTAAGGCATCCATTCATGTATATCTTCTTCCATATGATATCCTGTGCCGTGTAGGCGCCAGATACCCGGAACCGCACCTGGATTCTCAGACAGCCTCATCGCCAGCGTTGACCCAACAAGTTGCGAACCCCGGCTCCCACGCCGGGGAAGTTCCATCGCCTCCTCAACCTCGCCTTGCTGCCGCATGCTCGGCGTCTGGTTCTTGTTGCTGCTTGTGATTCGAAACTTGCTTCCTCATCTTTCTTGTCTTCATCATGACGTGGAATCCAGATATTGCGACCTGGTTGCTGCTGTTGGCGCTGGCTCCAATCCGCGGTCTCTGCCTGGTTGCGCAGGGCCGTGGATGGCAGCCGTACGAGCATCGCCCTGAAAATGAACAGCTGGTGCTACAACCTCCTCCTCCAGGTAACATGGCGTCTCACTTGTGTATAATAGTATCCTATGACGAGCCTACTAAACTCGTCGCAGACTCGTCCGCAGCCACTCGACCCTCCGCTCCCTACGCACCGCCCTTCCCCAGTCGACCAGGCAGCCGTCCGTCCGGCTTTATTGCCCTCGGCGACTCGTACTCGGCCGGCATAGGCACAGGCCTCATCAATGGCACCGAAGATGAATGTCGCCGCGGTGCCAACGCCTACCCGGTGCTGGTGCAGCGCGACCTCCACCGCAGTCTGGACGGGGGCCACGACCCAACCTTTCAGTTTCTCTCCTGCACGGGCTCTACTGTTGGTGACATGCTTACCGGGGCCGAGCGCAGCCAGATCGATGGCTTCAACACAACCTCGACGGCCGACTTTGCTCTTCTCTCCATTGGCGGCAACGACCTGGGCTTCTTCGACATCATGAATAGCTGCATCTTCCGATTCTACAGCTTCTACTCCGGCACCTGCGAGACTGCTCTCCGCCACGCCGACGAGCAGATGGCCAGTTCGGATTTTGAAAACCGTCTTCGACTTGTCATCATGGAGATTCTCGACCGCGTCCGCTGGGAGAAGAGGCCGTGGTTCACCATTACCGTGACGGGATATGCGCGCTTCTTCAACGCGGATACGGACGAGTGCGACGACTACTCCTTTGGCATGTGGTGGCGCGGCCCCAAGCTGGAGCGCAAGCTTCGCCAGCGCATGAACGACATGGTTGTCGACGTCAACAACAAGATCCGGCGTTCAGTCGACGCCATCAACGCCGCCTTTGCCGAGCCCCGGGTCCTCTTTGTCGACTACGACGAGGCCTTTGAGGGGCATCGCTTCTGCGAGCCAGGCGTCGTTGAGCCCGACTACGCGAGAAACGAGACCTGGTTCTTCCTTGTCGGCGGCCTGGACAACAACCCGAGCGCGGAGAAGTCGGTGCTCGTGGCAGAAGATGCCCTGTTGCCTCCCGACTCTCCACTAATCGACCCGGAGAACTGCCTCGACCCGGCACAGACGTCCGGGGACTGGGGGGAGCTGGCCTTGTGTATGATGGCCATGGCCGCTGAGAGGGACCCCATGCTTCGAAAGGCAGACGGGCGGGTTGTGGCGGAGAATTCGATGTGGTATGTGCCTACATATTACGGCAAGACGTTTCATCCGGTGAGTTTTGCTTTACCATCATGTACTGCTAATACGAACCCCTCGATGCGATGCATTCTGAATGATGTTTTCACTGCACATGCTAACTTTTCGGTCGCAGCGGAGTCTTGGCCACATGGCAATGAGAGATCGGATCTACAAGGCATGGCGTGAAATGCACGTTCCGACGATGAGCTGACGATGATGTCGGGTTTTTGTTTTTTGGACGGTCGATTTATGTATATCCTACACGCCCTCTTCTGCACCTCTGAGGACATGGTACATGATTGAATAAGTGACTGTCGATTTGAAGCTCTTGAATACATCTGTAGATATATATAGTGATTCACATTGGATTCGACTTGGACTTGCGCAAAAAGGGACGAGTCCATTGAGACCCCATGGGGAGACTCCATATCTGCAGCCGGGGTCTCCCCAGTCAGGCACTCGTAGTGCAGGACTGCAGGTACCCTCAGCTAAGTACTAGTAGTGCCATAAAGTGACGGCAGATGCGCCGTTGATCAAGCACATAGTCGTACTAGTACTCTGATTGCACTTCACCGTGTCTTCACATTCGGCCATTCTTACTTTTACGAAGTTGACGAGATGCTGTCGAATTTATTGTACCCAGAGAACAATAAGGTGTCATTCATTGACATTCAAGCTGTAGCTGATTAATCAGAGCATCAGGGCAATCAATCAGTGAGCGGGTATTCAGCTGTCCAGCACTAAACCTTACAGCCTACAGCGGGTCAGTGGCCGCTGAAGCACCCGGAACATTGTTGTTGCCGCCCCCGTCGCCATGCCTATTGCACCAAAGACACGTGAAGTCGGGTTGCTTGGACATCAGCCTCGCGACCTGGTACGGCGTCACTGCTCACATCTCCAACTTATACCCACCATCAACCGCCAGATTCCGACCGCCGTCGCGCATTGCCGTACTCGTACCAATTACCGCCCCGACTCGTACACATTGCGCGACCTAAATCACACATACTGATACTATCGCGGGGGCGCTGCGACAACCATGGCGCCAGACCCAGAATCGCGCAAAGGTGGGCGGCCCTGGCTATGACCATGTCCTGAAATGCGAAAGAAGGAGAGCTCGTGCTGACTTGTGCTTCTAGGCGGAGACCAGACCATCAAAGTCGCCTCCAAAAAGGACTCGAAGAATGCGACCATCAAGCTGAAGAGGTCGGTGCCGAAGCACAACAAGCCGGGCAATTGGATGGATGGCAGCGTGGTAGACGGTACGTCACCATGGTCCCTTTTTACCCCATGCTCACCAAACAGAAGTGAACCATTATACTGAGTCCGACGCTGATGCTTTGCAAGAAGAGAAAAAAAAGTCTAGCAGCGCAACCCCGTCAGTCCCCGTCTCCCCAGGCCCCGTAGTCAACCAGCTCGACGACCTATCCCGCGAGACCTTTGCAACCGGCCGACCCCTGGAGGACAACCCCGAGCTTCAGCAGTGCAAGCATTGCAAGAAGAGCATCCTGAAGACGGCCGCCAAGGCGCACGTTGCGCAGTGCCTCAAGGTCAAGAAGGAGAAGGCGCAGCGGAAGAAGGAGGCCCGGGAAGCGAGAGAACGGGCCAAGGAAGCGGCCAGAGAGGAAGAGGCTAAGAAGAACGACGACGACAACAACGCCGACGGGAAAGACGAAGACAGTGAGGTCGAGGAAGAAAAGAAGGCCGGGAAAAAGGCCGCCAGCAAGAAGCCGGACGACAAGGCCAGCAAGAAGCGCAAGGCAGATGTCGAGGTCGACAAGGGGCCCAAGGCGAAGAAGAAGAAGGACGAGCCGAAGGCCAAGCTTCCCAAGCCAAAAGGTATGCCGCTGAAAGATCACTTTGCTTATACTTGCTCTTTGACTTGGATAGTCTACTGACTCGTTTATTTCCCACTACAGGACCTGTCGATGTAGAGCGCCAGTGTGGTGTCATGCTACCCAATGGACAGCCGTGTGCACGTTCTTTGACGTGCAAGAGCCACTCCATGGGAGCCAAACGTGCCGTCTCGGGCAGATCTTTACCATACGACATGCTTCTGGCCGCATACCAGAAAAAGAATCAGGCCAAGCAGCAGAGTATGTCACCTCTGTTTCATGGCTACGTGTTATGGCTACGTTCCAAGAATGTACAAGGCTGACCATTCATTGCAGAGGCCGCGTTGGATGCAAACGCACCCCTCGAAGACGACGACGACGCCAACAATGGCCCAGTAGATTCCGATGAAGAGACGGGCGCCGTCATGAATGCCCTGGCCAACTGGAATCCCCAGCCCCTGATACCCCAGCCCGTCTTCAACCCCATCAAGCGGCAGTATCAATTGGCGAGGCTCCACGAGCAGCTGCAGATGGCCACTAACGGCGGCCGCACCAACATCTTCAAGGTCACGGGCTTCGGCGCCCAGAGACTGCCGCCAGGGCACCCAGGGCTGCTCGATAACGAAGACGCTCCCGGTGAGCCTGACGTGGAGTCAATGTCTATGCCGGGGTCGGCGCGACAGGCGAGTTTCGGCATGCCTGCGCCGCCGCAGAGGCAGGCCTCGGTGGCGAGTCGGGCGTAGAGACGATGTTTTTTTTTTCTCTGTTGAGATGGAGAGAGAGACTTGACACTCTTTCTTTCTTTCTTTTCCCTTTTTTTACCCTCTCCCGCTTTTTCCCTGGGAACTTCCTATTACAACCCTTGGTGGTACGGATAGGGGATGTGAGGCGATTTTGCTTCTGTTACCTTTTTTCTTCTCTTTTTCTTCGCATTTTACCTTTGGTTTGATTTATTCATCAGCTTTGTTTGTCTATTGTTTTGGGTATATACCATTTTACGCAAAAGGACGGGTCAGGAAACGGGTTATCACGAGTGCAATGACAAGGGCTGAACCCCCTTTTTTAACATCTTTTTTTTCTTCTCTGACCCTGTGCAAAGGGGCTCGGCGTTTGGTACCAGTGGGAATTGGAGTATTCGTTGCTTACTTCTTGTCGGGCTTTCTTCATACTTGATATTGTATATACATTACTTTGCATAGATTGCTTGTTTGGGGTTGAGCATACACACATATACCTTGAAGGTACGACAAGAGAAGGGCTCAGATACAGCTCAGATGAGTAGAGACGAGACTGAATACAATACGAGTCTTATTGTTCTTCTACATCAAGCCGTGTGATTAACAGGCTATTGTCGTGTGTGGTATGAGTTGTTCATGGTAAATTCTATTGTCTGCTCTTCGAGACATGCTCAATGCATTTATGCAATAGATTGTAATCTCTTTGTTCTAGCCAGCAATATCGCAGAGCTCGGTCGTCCTGTTTGGTTCGTATCAATCAATCTGATTGACGCAGCTTCCATTATCTCTTGCACCTTGGAAGCTCACACCAGAGGCTTCGAATATGAGTCTCTTGAGTAGCCTTGCCGTATGATGGCCAGAATGGGGCCTCTTGCTTGTCTTGGCTCGTTCCGATTCGTCCTGCCAAGATTGCGCCTCTACAGACAACCCTCGGAGAGCACTCGCTGATATGGAGATGAGGCCAAGCATGCAGAGCTGTCCCGTAGTTATGCGGCCAAACCGACCAAGTGACAACGCGACTCGCTTGGCTGCCCAGTTGATTTGAGCTGGAACCAGCTGCTCGTGCCATTCGCCTGCTTGGCTTCTCAAGCCGCTCTCATGATAAGCATGTTGATGAGACATGAGAGTCTAGATTTTGTGGTGCTGATCTTCGACACGTTGTTGGCCGAATAACGCCTGTGCTACAGGGTGAGGCCTTAGGAGTCTATCCAAGAACGGCCCGGCATAACGCAAAACGCTGCATCTGAACCGCCGAAAGCACTGCAATAGGACCATGAGTGATCGTTAACCCTCTCAGCACTGAAACGCAACGCTCGACTTCTCCACGGTCCTTGAGCCGCGAGCAGAAAAGCCCGTCCCCTCCGACTTTAACCGAACCAGCCCTGTCGGTAGAGGATCCTTTGGGCTCGAGACCTTGACGGGCTTGCTGGTGACGGCAACAGGGGCGCTGCACACAAAGCACGCAATATGCGACGCGGCTTCTTCCTTGGCGGCGGCCTGCGCCTTTTCCGAGGGGAGCAGAAACTGCTTGACGCAGCTGAAGCACAGGACGTGGCCGCATTTCTCTGCCATGACGGGGCTCGAGGCGTTGGTGAGCGTCTTGAGGCACGAGGGACACGTCCGAATAGACTGCTTGGTGGACGAGTCTGTGGATTCGTTAAATGCAATGGTCAATAGCTTCTGGAGAGAGAAAGGGTGAGGGTCGTGTTCCGCAGAGGCGGGACACGTCGGCGCCGTCTTGGTCTTTTTGGCAACGGGGGCCAGCCCGCTGCTTTGTACGTCGGGGGTGAGCGAGGGTGTCCAGAACGAGGGCAGTGACGGTTTGGCGGCCTGTTGGTTCATGAGAGCGACAAGAGGTTAGCTACAATGCTTGTGCTGGCTGCTGAGACGGGACATGGGGAAAGCCGGCGCGCCGGATTGTCATCTCTCACCTTTTCGTCGTCGATGGCTTTCCTGGCCTTTGCCTTGTCGTTTTCTGCTATCCGGTCGAGCTCGTCCGCGTCGAGGGAGAACTTTCGTTTGGACCCTGCGTGAAGAACGACGGCATCTTGCTGCTTGTTTGCGCTCTCCGCCGCAGCAGCACTCGAACTTGTTGGTGTTGCTTTGCCCGTCTTATTGGTGCTGTGATTGCTCGCGTTGCTACTCGTTATAGTACCGCCGCCATTCGTCGTCGTCAACCCAGCCTGCGTCAACTCAAAGTCGCGAATCGCCCGCTCCCGCTCCTCCTCGTCCTCAATGGCCCGTATCCTCGCCGCCTCCCGCTCGGCATTCTGGCGCGCCTTCTCGGCCCGCTTGAGCTCCTTCTTCTGCGCCACGAGGTTCTCCAGGGCGCACTCGCGGCAGAAGATGTCCCCCCGCGGGCAGGCGACGGGCTCGCGGGCGTCCTCGAGGCACAGGCTGCAGAAGCCAAAGGGCAGGAAGGAGTCGCGGCTGAGCTGGGCTGACTTGGAGCTCCAGTTGGACTTGGCCTGTTCGCGCTCGTACGAGGTGAAGACGGGACGGGTCGTGTTTCGCTTGCCTGTAACAGAATGGTTGTTAGATGTGTCTGGGCCCTTACTGTAGGTCAATGGTGAGAGAAGTAACAACATACTATGAGACATTGTGATTATGATCTGTCCCGTCGCGTGTATACAAGCAGAGACCAAAGTGACGGATGTGTCGATGGTTACAGAGGTTTATGAAGTAGGCGTATTGAAGCAGCAAAAAAAGTCCTGGAATTCTACAGGCACATGTAAAAGCTGCGACGTAAATGTTGCCCGTCTAAGGCTAGCCGTCTGTGCAATGGCTACCTAGTACCAAAACAAGCAGACAGCCCCCCTGCCTCGTCCAATCACGCCCACTCTACAGCGCTTGTGGTGCACGCATTGACCGCTCCAGCGCTCGCAGCGGGCCGGGATAGGGCGTGTTTAGCGGACTGCCATCCACTGCATCAGGGGCAGTTTAGTGGACGAGGTACTAATAACTGTAGCAGCTGGCAGCCCCCCCACCAGACGTCAGTGCCTTGAGGGGCCGGTTTATTAGTGCGCAGGTATTCCGCGCTTGTTGGGACCCAAGGCGGGAAAATAAGGAAGGAACAGGTCAAGAAAAAAAAAAAAGTTAGAGGCCCCATCTGCTCCATACCTGACCTTCCTAGTACTTGTGCTATTACTACTTACACGTCTCTTCTCACCACCATGGCCTCCTCCGTCAGTGTCTGGCATGGACCCAGGAGCCGGCTCTCCCCTCTTCCCCAGCCGAAGCAGTAGCAGCTGAAAAGCAGCAGAGCAAAGCCGCGGCTCATGTCGAATCCAACCCCCGCATCGCGCCCCGGCGCGCCCTGGAGGCTGGCCTCGGTGGCCGTCATGGGCTCCGTCGGCGCCGCATCCCGCGCCTTTCTCTACGGCCTCAACAAGGTCGAGGTCACCGGCCTGGACAACCTGCTGGGCGTGCTCGACCGCCGCAGGAGCGGGAAGCGAGACCGCGGCCTGCTGACTGTGTGCAACCACGTCTCCGTGTATGCCACCTCGATACTTGAGCGCGCCCCGTTGATTTCATCCCGTCTGCTCGACTCTCTGCTAACTGGCCAGGCTCGACGATCCCCTGATCTGGGGCATCCTGCCGCTGCGCTACGCCGTCGACCCCGAGAACCTGCGGTGGGGGCTCGGCGCCCACGACATCTGCTTCAAGAATCGCTTCTTCTCCGCCTTCTTCAGCTACGGCCAGGTGCTGCCGACGCACCGACTCTGGCACTCGCCAAACGGCGGCTTGTACCAGCCCACCATTACCCAGGCCATCAAGCTTCTCTCCAGCCCGTCGTCCGTCGTCAAGCCGTCTGACATGACCTTTACTACCACCGGCTCCGACTGCTTCGTCTCGCCATCTGCATTCGCGGCCAACCACTACGCTTGGGTCCATATATTCCCCGAAGCCTGCTGCCACCAAAACCCCGAAAATACCCTGCGATACTTCAAATGGGGCGTCTCCCGCCTGATTCTCGAAAGCGACCCGGCGCCCGAGTTTGTCCCCATGTTCATCCACGGCACGCAAAACATCATGCCCGAGGACAGGGGCTTTCCTCGATTCTTGCCACGCATCGGACAGCGGATACGCATCATGATTGGGCAGCCAACCGACGCCGATAGCCTGTTTGGTCACTACCGCAGTGCGTGGAAGCGGCTCGTCGAGAAGAGCGGGGACCCTGAACTGCTGAAGAACGATCCCGAGGCAATGCAGCTCAGGGTCGATGTGGCCAAGGCGGTTCGCGACGAGATTCAGAAGCTCCGGTTGAGCATGGGATTTGCTCCCGAGGAAGATGAAACAGCTGCCCTTGCCGAGACGTGGTCCAAGGAGCCGAACAAGCGTAAATTCAAGAGCCCCGTAGACGGTAGTCTGGTCAATAGACACTGAATCCAATCGCTACAGAGTCAATAGGTGAGGGTTCCTCGTGTCTGTGATGAATGCAAAGTCCAAACAATTCTTGTAGGTTCTGTTTTTGTCTTGCTTTGCTTTCTTAATAAAAGATGGATATCTCGTCTTGCCCTCCCCCTTTAATTCATGGCCGATGAGCTTTTAGTATCAGCAATATCATCCAACCACCGCCAAAAAGAGCCCAGAGTCGCCGCAAAATCGAAACTGTAGCCAGACCCATGACGATTCACACTTGAGGGCAAATGCAGGGCCTGTGAATGTATGGCGCAAAGTGTGCTGACTTTGATGGCCAGCCAAGGAATCAACAAGTCGCTGTTGTTTCTTTTCGTTTCACACACAACGGATGATATCCGCCAAGTTTGACCAGGTAATTATACTGTGCATGGCCAGCGCTGCAAGATCCTGGGACGCTGGACACAACGCAGAATTCACCAATGCTGCTGCTAGTAGTTGTTGTCAAAGGGCTGTGACGGAACCGCCTGCTGGAAGCTCCGCGCCTGAGCTTGCAGAGCTGCTTGCTGTTGCTGCTGCTGTTGCTGCTGTTGCTGTAGGACGATGTCATTAAACCACGGGTGCTGCAGGGCGTCGTGAGCGCTGATGCGCAGCTCTGGCCGAAGCTGGAGCATCCGCTGAAGCAGGTCGATGCCGGTGGGATCAATGGCGTGTAGAATGTTGCGCAAGTCTTGCGTCGCGTACATCTGGAAGGTCGGCTTGTACTCGGGCAGCTGCGTGATGCCCGGCCATGTACGCTCAGTAGGCGTGCCCATGATGCGGAATATCCTGACAATCTGGTCTTCGTTTGTGGTGCCGGGGAACAAGGGCCTGCCAGTGTACATCTCAGCCATGATGCAACCAGCTGACCAGATATCGATGCTCGTGTTGTACGTCCTGCTACCGAGCAGGACGTCCGGCGCACGGTACCACAGGGTGACGACCTCGTTGGAGAAGGTGTTGACGGGGATGCCAAAGGCCCGGGCAAGGCCAAAGTCGCCGAGCTTCAAGCACCCCTTACTGTTGATAAGCAGGTTCTGGGGTTTGAGGTCTCGGTGCAGCACTCTATTCTGGTGGCAGAAGTCGATGCCCTTGAGCAGCTGGTACATGAAGGACTTGATGGTCGCAGGCTTGAGCGCGCCACGTTCGCCGTGGGTATCCATGTATCGCTTCAGATCGCCGTCCATGTATTCGAACACGAGCATCAGCTTGTTCTCGGTGTGGATAACATCGTGAAGTCCGACAATGTTCTCGTGTTTGAGCTCCTTCATAAGTGAAATCTCGCGGATCGCCGTCGACGGTGTTCCCTCTTCCGAGTCGAGGTGGATCTCCTTGAGAGCGACGAGCTCTCCAGTCTGGCGATTCCTCCCTTTGAACACCTATAGAGAAACGCG
The DNA here is from genome assembly GCF_000167675.1 of Trichoderma reesei QM6a. NCBI lineage: Eukaryota > Fungi > Ascomycota > Sordariomycetes > Hypocreales > Hypocreaceae > Trichoderma > Trichoderma reesei. The sequence continues at coordinate 80,240 of NW_006711184.1, forward strand.
CGGATCGGCGGCGGTTAGTCGACGAGACCTCTGGGCGACAGGGTGATGCCGTGGCGTAACTCACAGTTGCGTATGTGCCCTCTCCGAGCTTCTCCAGCTGCTGGAACGAGCTAGGATGCCTCTTGCCGTCCATCTCGGCGGAGTCTATGTCCTGTCTTTACCTCTCACAAACAAAGGAACAAATGAATAAACAGCTGGTTTGCTTGCTTAGAGATGAGCCAATACTGGAAAATATGATGTCGCTCCTAAAAGGTTGGCAGCTGATAGCACCACAAGGGAAAGGAAGGCTAATAGGACTCGGGTACCTATGAGAGAGAGGGATCAGGCTGTCCCGCTATAGTGGGTCACGAATACAGACTATGCGCTTAGATTAGATAACCCGATAAGCCATATCTGGCTGCAGCTGTCGCGCTGCATTCCAGGGATGCGATCAAATGCTCCTTGGTCAGTCCCCCGGGCACAAGGCGTGGAGCAGAATCACGAAAGGACTTTGAATATACATTCTAAGTAAAAAGTGGTCCGATCATTTCCTTCATAGAGCCATGAGGAAGAAGTGAGTATTAGGGTCCCAACAATAAACTGGAGACATGAGGGAATATCAAAGTTCTATCCATGTATAGGTAGCATTCTCAGCACTACTTATAGCATTCAACGACTTACATCCGCTGCCAAAGGCGCCATTCTGGACTAACGGCCAGGTATGGAGTACGACGCGGGAGGTGACCTGGAAGTCGTTCCCCGCTCTCCGCGGTCGCGCCTCTCCACCACGCCGCCCGCCACATCTACTTGGCCTGTACTCGGTGAGACGGTACTCCATACCTATACCTCCTGCTAACAACTGCGCTGTCGCGTTAACAACCGCCCGAAGGCCATCCATCCCCAACGATATCAACTCCAAATCACACGTCAGCTCATCGTCGCCCTCTTCACTTTCCCCTCGTCCAAGAAGCTCCCCGTTCCTCGATTTTGCCCAGATTCATTCATCCCCTGCCGGACACTCGCGCACAGCATGCGACCGGTTCCAAATGGCGGCGGCGGCGCCTCCGCCCATCACGGGCGGCCCGACAGCTTGACGCCGAATGCAACGATGCCAGCAATGACGTACTTTGTCGGAACCGAAGAATCCATCAGCGACCTGGGCGACTTGAACATGAGCTTCCAGACCCAGCGCTTCCCCTACAAGAGCGAGCACGAGGCGAGTTTCCGGGGCGGCAGGACCAGCCACCGCTCGACCATGTCGTCCGCGACGTCCATCTCGTGGCCCTCACCGTCTCTCTCGTCCCAGCCTGGCGGCGAAACGCCTCACGACCTCTCCCGGCCCATGACTCCCGTCAACCTGGGGACCTCGGGGCCCGAGTCGGTCATCAGCTCGACCGACTCGCCCATGAGCTCGCCCGTCGCCTCCATGTCCGCCAGTCGGATCAGCTCGTCGCTGAGCCTCATCGGGCCTCACCAGGGCGGCGTCGGGCTCTTTCAAAATGCCACGGATGGCGCTGCGGAGAACCACACGCCACAGCTCATCATGCCCAGCCTGACGGTACCGCGGCGCCGGCCCTTTTCGGATACGGGAAAGTCGCTGGGGAAGCTCAAGGTCTTGGTGACTGGCGCAGAGGGTATGTTTCCCGTTGTGGCGATGAGCTTAAAGGGGGGGGAGAGTCTATGCTAACCAAAGAAATGAAAAATGAAGGCATCGGGAAATCAACGCTCATCACAGCCATAGCGCAAAGCAGCGAGCATATTGTTCATGTTGACCCCGTTACGAACCAGAACAAGGGCCAAGTGTCGGAAGTCTATGCCAGCACGCGCCCTTACCCGTGGTGGAGAGCCGAGCTGGACCCTTCTCTTGCCCCGAGGCGAAGAAGCTCAGCAGCAGTAGACGAGATGCTTGACCGCAACCTCTGTTTCGTGGACTGCCCCTCACAGCGAGGCTCCGACGGCGTGCATCCGGCTGTCCGGTATATCGAATCGCAGCTTTTCCCCTTGCTGCACCGGCCGATCAGTGACGGCGACCTGTGGAACCTCCTGAGCAACGGGACAGAGCCCATTGTTGATGCAGTTCTGTATCTGCTGCCACATACAGGTGCGGCTGCCGCTTACTCAATACTCGCCAAGTACTTCTAATCTCTAATACGTTGCTGCCTATAGGACCCGAACCTGCAGACATCGAGACGATCAGAGCGCTGCAAAACACAACTAACGTGATACCCCTGTTAGCCCGCGCGGATGAGATTGACAGCCGCGAGGCCCTTGTTTCGAAGCAAAACATCGATGACCGCCTGCGTGACAAGGACGTTGCCTACTTCTCGTTTAGTGCCCCTGGAGCAGCCTCTGAAGCTTCTGATGTCTATGCCGTCTCGAGCATTTCCGACTCTGACTACGATGTGATGGATGCCAGCGTGTTGATGAACTCGGAATATGTGCGTCCGCTTGTCTCGACGGATCTCAAGAAGCTGGTCGAGCAGCTCATGTCACCAGACGGAAGCGCAAGGCTCCGGCACTCCGCCTCGCTCAAGTGCGTGCAGTGGCGGCGACAAAAAGCCATTAGCTCCTCGTCGCAATCGGCTCTCATCTGCCGCCAGCCGATGGAGATGTACTCATTCTCCACCCCTTCCTGGGGTCGTCCGTTCCTCCCCGAGCAGTACCATCGACCTCTGGAGATGGCGAGTTGGGCCGAGAGTTTGCGGCTGAGCCTCGAGGCCGAGCGCCTTGGCGAGACGCCGATGCAGCTGTTTGGGCCCAGCATAACGATGAACATGCCACTGGCCAGGGTGAAGCAAACGTCGAGGCGCCAGAAGAACAAGAAGTCGAAGCGTGAGGAAGTCGTGTCTCATCACCAGGACCCGCTGGGGCTTTTGGGGCTGGCCGGTCAGATCAGGTGCAACAGCAGGCTTACGCTTGAGCTTGTCAGCAGCATCGGCGTCATTGGGTATTTCACATCATGGCTCGTTCGGCCAGACGGGCTGGTTTCAAGGTGATGAGGTGTCTATGAGGTGATGTTACTGTCGAGGCCTTTTTTTTCCTTCGTTACTTGCTTGCTCCTTTCCTTTAGCATATTCACGTCCAAGCCTGTGTGCCCCCAAACCCCCCTTCCTCTTATTCTCTTTCCTTTTCTCTTTTTACTCTCATCAAAAGGGACATTCGCTGCTCACTTGTTGCAGGCAGTATGATGTGAGCTGTAAAAGATGCCTCGACAGTTGTAATCAAGTTGCATGAGATGTCATGAATGGTCATGAGGTGGACGGTATATGTGTCTAGATATATTGTAATTTACTCTTCATACTCTCTATGACTTTTGTCTGCCAGATGATTGAGCAATATCCCTTCATGCATCTTGGCTGGGGAATGTGGATTATACCACGTTATCATCATTCGCTTTACACAAGTATCCAGACGTCTCCGAGTTGGTTGGTGATCCGCTCAACATCGACTGCTGACTAATACTCACCACCAAATCTGATGCCCTCATAAAATCCAAACCACCATGTGTAATTGAGTAATACCCTGTAAACTCACTCAAGTGGGAGAAGCATTCGCCATATATTCTCATATAATCTCGCCCCAAATCTCATAATTGACGAAAGAATCCTTTCCCCCAAGTACCGTTATATATATAAAACCAGAAAAAAACCCATCACAGCAATGCGGGAGATTGTCACTCTCCAGCTGGGCAACCTCAGCAACTACGTCGCCACTCACTTCTGGAACGCTCAAGAGTCCTACTTCACCTACGCCGAGGACGAAACCTCACTCGTTGATCACAACATTCACTGGCGGCCGGGCATTGGCGAGGATGGATCGGAGACGTTTCTGCCGCGGGCGGTCGTGTATGATCTAAAGGGCGGCTTTGGGCCGCTGAAAAAGGTCAATCCCATGTATGAGGTTGCGCCGGGCCAGGATGCTGCTCTGGCTTCTCTATGGTGAGTCCTTGAACTGTACAAGGGTCATGATGAGAGAGCTTGTTCGATTGTCGAATCCCTCTGGATATAAGCCGTTGAGGTGCCTCTTCTCATCTTCTCCCCTAGATCCAAGCTTACATCGAACAGGCCAGGTCAACCGGCAGTCCACAGACAGACCCCCCTATCGCAAAACACCTACCAGCAAGCCCTCGACGCAGGGCTCAAGCCGAGCGCCCTCCAGGCGTCAGACGTGCGCTACTGGTCCGACTACTCGCGCGTCTACTACCACCCCAAATCCCTGGTGCAGCTGTACGACTTTGAGCTCAACTCGAGCATCATGCCGTTTGAGCGCTTCGAGACGGGCGCGGAGCTCTTCGAGTCGCTCGACAAGGAGGACGAGATTGTCGACCGCGACTGGCGGCCCTTTGTGGAGGAGTGCGACCAGATGCAAGGCGTGCAGGTGTACGCCTCGCTCGACGACGCCTGGGGCGGCTTCGCGAGCTCCTATATTGAGCGGCTGCGGGACGAGCATCCCAAGACGTGCGTCTGGGTCTGGGGCGTGCAGAGCCCCGTCGCGGGCGTCCCGAGGGAGAAGAGGAGGGTGAGGCTGGCCAACACGGCGCTGAGCCTCAACTCGGCGTGCGCGCAGGCGTCCATGGTGGTGCCGCTGGGCGTGCCTGATGGTGCGCGGGCTGTTCCGGCGAGCATAGCCGTCGATAGCGCCTCGCCGTGGCATGTCTCCGCGCTGCTGGCGACGGCTACGGAGAGCGCGTCGTTGCAGTCCAGGCTACGGCTCGGCGGCGGGTCGTCGCGGCCGTTGGGGCTGTCTGATATGGCCGAGTGTCTGAACGTTTCTGGCCGGCAGACTCTTGCCAACATGAGGATGGGCGTTGGGCCGCACGCCGTCGACGCCGGGGAGCGGCCGGAGATGGACTTGTCGCAAATTGGGAGCTTGAAGGATGGCGCTGGCAGGCTGGGGAGCAGCGGCGGCGGCAGTGAGCGGGCCTTTGGCCGGCTGTCGTCTGTTCGCAGGCCGGAGGGGGCGAGAGACGAGTCGGGGGATGTGACGATGACGGAACAGCGTCCCATTATCGGAAGCTCAGTTGTTCGAAAGTAAGCCTTTTCCCCCTTAATCTCCTTATTTTCTCCCTTCTGATTCAACTTACTCGGTCCTATACAACAATTTGGGTATCATCCTGTTCACAAGCTAACACAACCGGGGGAACTCACTTAGCCATCAAACACCCCTATTATACCCCCTCCTCGACAGCTTCCCCTCAATATACAACTACGACCTCCAAGGCCGCGAGAGCATCCCCGTGCACACCACCCTGACGTCGGACGGCTCCATCGTGCACAGGATGAGGAACCTGCGCACCCAGGTTGCGCCGTCCATTTCGCTCGAGGAGCGGGAGAACTTGGTCAACGGCTTGGCGGAGCTGGGGGCTGCGTATGAGGATGAGTGGTCGAGCGGGAGTGATTCGGGGGATGACGATCTCTGATGAGAGTTGCATCTGACTGAGAGAGGTAGTCCTTCTCCTCCATTCTCCCTTTGGTCTCGCCACGCTTGTTCACCTATGAAATATAAGACGAACTACAAGGACGAGGTTTACTCGAACCGAAAGACACCCAGAAGCACCTGGTCGCATGCGAAAAGCTCATTCATCGAGACAGGGTTGGGAACGCGGCATGGTTGGAGTAGCTGGCGCTTGGGGCGTACCAAGTCGCAGAAAGTACTCTGTTTGATCATGACCTGTGGGGAGAGAGAGGTGATATCATATCTAGCGTCTGTCTCACACATGCTCACGGGTTCTTTCTTGGAAACCAGGATTCAATGTCTCAAATTGTATTGCATTCGTAGCAAGCCAAATCTATCTAGATGTAACCCCTCAGATGGATTTAAATGCAAGTAATGACTAAGGAACGCAACTGAATACACGAAGAAAAGAAACGTCCCAGAGGACTTCTGTGTCAATGTTTATACGACCGAAGGAAGTTTCGCTACGGATTCGTAAAGAGTATGCGGTGTGAGGCGGTACTGTCGCGAGTTACAGCTCTCATCGTCCTGCTAATATCAGATTAGGCGCCATTTGTTTTTTATGTACCTCGAATGTCTGCCTCGAAGATGGCGATATACGTAAAGAAATAGGAAAAAGAACAAGGTAGAAGAAAAGAGCGAACAATGCAAGATCAAGGGAAAAGAAATGGGAATTTTAAGAAAGCTGGAAAGCCATCGGGCTGCAGAGATCGCATGGTTGAGCTGCTGGTCAATATCCAGCCAGAATTACGACTTGGGGGAGGGGTAATAGAGGCGTCCGATTCCTTGACGTCAGCTTGAAATGCTAGGAATTGACTTGACCAAACGGATAAAAGGCCCGAGGACACGAATCGCATCTGCTTCTTCTCAGCCGACGGCTGCAACTGATGCTTGCTGTCTCTTCGCGGGAGGAGTATTGTCCTGTCAACTAGTCAGTATGCTCTCCGGCTCGACACGAGGCTGGAGTTGGGTCATCGCAGCCCAACAGCGTGGGGGACAGAGTCGATGCGATGGAATTACCTCTGGCGCGCCTCGTTTTTTATTTGCCAGGCTCTTAGCGCTCGACTTCTTCTGAGGCTTCACTTCACCGGGCTCAAAGACGTCGTCTGGGAGGTTGAAGCTTTTGCCGACATCAGTGCATATCCTTATCGGTTAACAAAAGGGGGAGGGGGGAAACCGCAAAGACCTACTTGCGAACGTGTTGCACTCCTAGAGACACCAGGTGCTCCAGGTCGTCCTGGTACTTTTTCCACTGAGTGCACAGTACCTTGAACTCATCGACTTGATACGATAGGTCAAGAGATTTGGCGCCTGCAAGATCAGCATCACACAACATGGGTGGCTTCAGAATATGGCAAGGAGAGGCAGTGGAAGATAGGGCAAGGGAAAGGGGGTTGGGTGCGAAGAGAACATACCCTCTTCCAGCTCGAGGCCGATATAGTGAGTAGTGGTGTAGACCTCGACTGGGAAAACGGATTCTGTAGCACCATCCTTGTTCTCTGTCTTGATGGGCACTTCGCTGAGCTTGTTTTCGCCCTCGTCATTCTCGGCTTTCATGGGTATATCGCTGAGCTTGCTGCCGTCCTCGACCTTCTCTGACTTGACGGCTGCCCCGTTGGGCTTGTTATCGCCCTCCCCCTTCTCGGTCTTGACGACTGCTCCGTTAGGCTTGCTTTCGTCCTCGTCCTTGATCAAAAACTCAAGACTGCCCTCTTGCACCTGGCCGATTTCCTGTTCGTTTCTGCACAAGTGTCGTCGATCGTATCCTTTATTGAAGGCGTGCGCCAGCGCAATGGAAGGGTGCTGCTCCAGCTTCTGTACGAGCATCCGGACCTTGGACTCGACGTATCCCGACCATATCTTGTGCGCTTCCTTGTCCTTGCTGGCAGATATGACAGAGATGTAGTATCTATAGCCTGACGTGAAGAACGTATGCTTGACAAACAGGTCGCTCCACGGCCGCTTGCCCACCATGATCTGCTCGGAAATCTCCAGACCACGGCGCAGCTCGCGCTGGATGATAGTCATCGAGGATCGAGTGATGTTGAACGTCGCACACATTGAAGGATAGGCGGGGGTGATGACGGGCATGAGATGGAACGAATCGCCCTTGTAGACCTAGCGAGTAGCAAGAGGGTCAGCATCGGGAGATGACGAAGAAGGAATTCCGGATATAGTCAGTGCCGCACATACCTTTGGGTTCCAAACGCGAACAGGAAGAGGACCGCTGTCAATGGGCTTCAGCAGCACGGGCTGTGGCCAGCGCCATTGGCCAATGACCAAGAAGAACTTGTTGACAATGACGGACATGGTGGCCTTCGGATACAGTTGGCAGACACGGGCCACCAGCATCGCCCAGGCGACACCGCCGGGAAAGCCCATGATGTTCGCGTACACAGCCCGGCGCTGTGCCCATAGCTTGATGGCTCGCAGCGCAAGCCTGAACGTGCTCTTTTCGGGTACTAGGTCGAGGATCTCGTCGGTCACTCTGGTGCCGTTTAGGGACCGCAGCTCTGCTTCATCCAGGCCGCGCAGCAAGCTAGAGTCCTTGAGGCTATCAAAATCGGGGGATATCTGCTTCTGTATGATTCTAGAAAAGATTAGATCAATGCTGATGCCGGAGTACTCAAACTTGATGATGGGCACAAAGGCGTCCTTGACGACGGTCAGATCGGTGATGGCCCCTGGGGGAGCCATTGAGACGAGCAGGTCGGGAAAGTAGTTGAAGTAGTCCTCGCGAGTAACGTATTTCGGCGCGACGATGAGCGTGTCGATATCCGAGCCCGGCCCATAGACACCAAGGCGGAAGCTACCGTAGGTGAAGACCTTGCCCCTGGCGTTTTTGATGAGAATGTCATTTTTGGGTTCTCTTTCTCTGGCAACTTTTCGGACGAATTCGTTGCAGATCTCCTGCAGTGACTTGAGAACGGCCTTTCTGTACAGCTCAACTGGTTAGTGAGGAGGAGCACAAGGGGGTGCAGCGCAGGGTGGTTGACATGCCGCTTCTCGGTATCCGACGGGCTCTCGAACGTCTTCTGGCGCCGGAGCTCCTCAAGGAGGGCATCGCTGGCGCGATTCTCCGCCTCGGTGGGCAGTGTGACTGAGATGGGTGGCGTGACGCCGTAGTTCTGCTCGCTCGCCATGGTTTGTCGCAGTCGAGGCTGTTGGGCTCAAGAGCATCCCCCAGCGCGAGGAGAGCCTCTGGAGTGGCGTTTGAGCGCCGTCGCTCGGTGCTGTGACGAGTGTTGGATCGCGTCGGGCAGCGGCTGGTCGTGTAGGGGTGCTATGCGCGTGCGGTGGTGAGTTCGATCTTTGGTATCTTGATGTGCTGATGCTGAGGAATCACGGTCAAGATGGCAATGTATAGAAGTGACTTGTGAGTTCGAGATTCGAAATTCCACCTGTTTGGCTTGATGCTGGCCAGGGTGCGTGCACAGTGAAGACGCTAGTCCGCTAGTGGATTAACTCAGCCGGCTTGAGGCTGGCAGGAAAAACACATTTTCCGCGTTGGACGTCGACATGGCGCTAAAGCAGCAGGGATGATATGCATGTAAGTTCTGCGCACATGCTCGAGGTGCTGAGACAAAAGCAGGACAGGACAAGGTGTTGCCAAGTGAGATTTGTCGAGCAACCGAGCTGCAAGGCACCTTGGCAGTGAATTCCTGCGTATGACTACCTACCTATCTACTGTATGCGTACGAGTGTGTTTGTAGTACGAAGTACTGTACAGATACTATACCTGAAGTTCGACCAAGGGTCTGAACGTGACGCAGATCCCTGGTCGCACAAGTACATACATACAGGCGCAGGTGTTTGCCCGTGTGACGAAATCCCGCCCTTGTGTTCTACAGGATGTACGAGTACCTACCTAGGTAGTTCCACGTACAAGTGATGGGCACAGAGCTTGTCGATAAGCAGGTACCCGATACTTTGCTGCCGAGGGAGAACTGATATCACCACAAGGCTCACCAGAGGGCCAACGTTTTTTTTTTCTAGAGGCCCTGATCCCAAGCCTTCTTTGACCACGAGCAGATTTCACAGTCTTGCCGCAAGAAGACACTGGGAATTCCCGATCCGGGTAGACAAAAGACTGCAAGACTCCCGTCTCTCATCTGAGGCGCTGGGCTTGTCGTTGGTTGTACAAGCCCCGTACCCTGACGCAGGACGAGTACCGCGTGTGGCTGGTATCTGCGGTAACGGCAGACGGGGGCATTCCCGCCCTGGGCGCCCTGCATCAGAGGGGGTTGCAGAACTGCCGACTAACGGACAATACCACCCTTGCGCGTACCCTGTACCACATAAGGTACAGTACCTAGTAGGTAAGGTACCTAGCCCTGTGCATGTTCGAGTACAGGTACCAACCCCGACCCTTACAGGTAGGTTCTTCACCCTTCACCCCCCTCCACAATAAGGTTTCCACATCTAAAGTGGTGGGTCGCCGACGCGAACGCGATTGTGTTTGAGCAAGCCTTGCAAGCCATCCGAACACTACGGCAACGCTGGATGGATCTGGTTCACTGCCTGTGCCGGCATCTGCCCTTTAAATGCCAGCCCGCGGCGCTCGACACTGACCGCAGGCTCCGAGTCTGTGGCCTCTGATGCGCCGCCAGAGGGACAGAGACAGAGAAAAACCTGCCACTGCCCTCGCTCTGACTTCGACTCGGTATAGCATCGACACGCTGGCTGTGGTTGTGGTTGCGCAAACGAGGAGCCTCAAAGACGCTGCGAGAAGAGGGACAAAAAAAAATATTAAAAAAAAGAGTAGTAGTACTAGGCAACGGGAGAAAATATTTGTTTTCTCAACCTCCACGGCGCCGGCTCAGAAGCATCTCCGCAGCATCGAAAGCCGTCACCTCACCTGTTCCCTTAGCATACTATAGGTATCCATAGGTATCTACACCAACACCTCAACGCAGCGACCATCGCGATCTCTTCGCATCTGCGCCCCTCGCCATCACCACCACCCACAATGCCGGCATCGGCCAAGAGAGCCCAGCGCGGCCGGCGCGACCTGCGCAAGGACAAGGACAAGGACAAGGACAAGGCCGACCTGGACCCCGAGAGCTCGTCGCCCAGCCGTCCCGCAAAGCGCCGCAAGAGGGCCCTCTCGCCCGACCACCCCGACAGCCTCGGCCTCCCGCCCGGCGCTCCCTCGCAGGCGCCCGAGTCGTCGCAGTCGCAGTCGCAATCGCAGTCGCACTCGCCCAGGGCCCAGGACGACCTGCTGGTGGCCCAGGTCACGCAGCAGCTGCGCTCCCAGCCCGTCCAGGCCAGCAGGGACCACTCCAACTCCATCCACGAGGCCAACGGCAACGGCGTCAAGGCATACGCAAAGGTGGCGGCGCAGGACTGGACCTACTACATCACCAAGCTCAACGTCAACATCGGCCGCTCCCCCGAGCCCTCCCATGGCGCGCCCGCCGGCAGCGGCAGCGACAGCGGCCAGGCCGCCGTGCACATCGACCTCGGCCCCAGCAAGATGGTGTCGCGCGAGCATGCCACCATCTCCTTCAACTCCAAGGACGAGATCTGGATGCTGTACATCAAGGGCCGCAACGGCGCCAAGGTCAATGGCCAGCCCATCAGGCCCCAGACCTCGCATCCTCTGACCAGCGGCGAGGTCATTGAGATTGGCAACGTCGAGATGATGTTCGTCCTCCCCTCGGAACTCAGTGCGCTCCACGTCCACCCCATGTTTCTGCAGCGCTGCGGACGCAGCATCGATGCGCCAAAGGCTGCGCACCCTCGCCCGTACGCCCTGGATACGCCGGCCAAGGCAGCCGTCAAGCGACCGGGCACGCCGACATCGTCCCAGGACCACAGCGCCGCGACGGTCGCCAAGTCCCCCGTCGCGGCCAGCACCCCCGGAGGTCTCCTTGGTGCCAGTGGCGTAGACCTCAGTCTCGACGAGAACCAGCACATCAAGCCCCAGTACAGCTATGCCCAGATGATCACGCAGGCCATCCTCAATGCGCCCGATGGCAAGCTGAATCTGAATGGCATCTACAACTTCATCATGAGCACTTATTCGTATTATCGCCACCAGCATGCAGCCGGCTGGCAGGTGAGTAGCAGCTTCCAAGTCAAGTCGCATAGACACTATGCTTAGTCTCGATGATGACGACGGCTGACCTTTTCTGGGCCTCAGAATTCCATTCGCCACAATCTGTCCCTCAACAAGTCCTTCGACAAGGTCGCCCGCACTACCGACGAGCCCGGCAAAGGCATGAAGTGGCACATCGTGCCCGAGGCCCGCGATGAGATGGTGCGGAATGCATACAAGATCGGCCGTGGCGGCCACAGGGGATCGTCCGTCCCGTCGTCGCCGAGTCACCTGAACTACATCACCCACGGTCCCAAGGACGTCCTGGCCAGGGATCCCGCGTCTGCGCAAAAGAGGCGAGGATCGCCGCTTGTATCGCCGCCCCCTCAGTCGGCCCTCCGCGGCGGCCTCCAGTCGACGCCGGATCGCGCATACGGCCGCAAGGCGGACCGCAGCTCGGGCCTGACCGCGGACGGCAGCCCGCTGCCCCGGGCGCGGAAATCCACAGCCGCCGACTCGTCCTTTTCCGGCTTCCAGCCTCAGTCGCCCACCCTGACGTCGTCGTACATGCAGGACGACAACGCGTCCTTCGTCACGCCCGCGCCGCCCAGAGTCCATCCCAAGCTTGCGCCCCCCAGCACCGCTCAGCGGCCCAGCCAGCACATGCCGACCAGCTCGCCGGCGCCCTTTTGGAAGTACGCCGACATTGGCAGCACGCCGCTGAAGCCGCTGGGGCCATACGAAGTCAGCCCTTCGAGGGTCGCCAGAGAGGCGCCGCCCCGGAGCAGCAGCCCGCCTGCGCTCGGCAAGTCGCCGCCGAGCAGCCCTTCGCGACCGCAAAAGTCTGGCCTTCGCGAGTCTGCGGATGCCGCGGATGAGCCTGAGGAGGAGCAAGGATTTGACCTGATGAAGTACGTCTACAAAGATGTCCTACTCTATTCCCCATTTCTCCTTCCTTGATGCTAACTTCTCGTCCAGGGGCTTCCAAAGTATAGGCGCGTACCATGCCCCGGTAGAGCGAGGCGTCTCCATCGGCGCAGCCTTGAAAGGCGGCTCATGAGGGATTTAACAGCGAGAAGAGCTTGTCCATCGGAAGTCTATCTCATGTGGCGTGTGGTCTGCTGGCCTGGTCATTCCGTCATTCTTTTTTACCCAATTTTTATTTCTTCTTTGTCTTTTGTAACGGTCATCTTTCCTATCTCTGTATTCTCCATGTCTGTACTTTTATGAGGAATGTTTTTTTCTTTGTTTCTAAAGGGGTTGGGCAATATGGGAACGTGGGCGGCTGGCGTACGAGGCGGGCAAAAAAAATGTTCTCGAAGAAAAGGGGGGGAAATGACACTCTGTGTGTTCCTATCGCCTTTTGTCTTTTCTTTTTCTTTCTGCTTTCTGTTTATTTGTTTCCTTTGCCCTTTTCTGGTGTTATGGCTGGCAAGGTAAGGTAAGGGTCAAGGGGAGTGTGTGATACCTGGTTCATAGGCGGCCAACTTTCTGATGAATTGAGTCCTTGCCTTTGTTTTCTCATATCTGATCTTGCTGAACACCACTTGCTTGACATCGTAGCCGCCCATTCCTTTAGTCGACACCTTCAAAAGGCGAAAGGAGGATATCCAAGCTGTCACAATGAGACGAAATATTTCATGTACGTGAATGAGTGAGGTATTCTTTTCATCGTCTGCTTCCCACGGCCTGGAAGCCAACCTATATATGGTAGTAGATGTACATTTTTGCCCTTGCTTGTTTCCGCCTCCTCCTTCTTTTTAATGCTCCTGAACACTATATAATACATTCACGGGGAGAAGGTAAATTCGACTCACTCAGCCACCGTCGCTTTTACGTCCTGAGGAGAAGCCGTGTTTCCCATACCCATTCATGAAAAAACCATGGACGTCTCGTTAACATATATGCTTCACATTCGAGTTTCATCAAAAAAATCTTTTCCTCGTTTGACATCTGCTCGCTCATCGGGAGCAGCGGTTTATTTGGCGGCTCCTCGCCTCTTAGGGTTTCCGCGTCCGGGTCGCTTCTTCGATCCCGTCTTGGACGCGTCGGTGCCCTCGATGAACTTGAGAAGCTCGTCAATACTGCGGGAGTCGATCTGGGACGCCGCTCCACGCTGCGGTGCCGCGCCTGCGGACTGTGCGGCTGTCGCCACGGGGAACCGGATGCCTGAACGCAGGCGCCTGGCCTGCACATCCTTGGCGTGCTTGGCGATCGAGACGGCGTTCTGGGTCAGCTGCTCCAGCCAGTTCTCGGCTTCCTTGGTGTTCTTGTCCTCCGGGCCAAGCTCGGCAAGGAAGATGTTGTATGATTCACGCATCCTGTTGACGGCCGCCTTGGAATCGTGGTCGAGCGCGAGGGCCTGCGCCAGCTGGAACAGCAGAGTGGCCGAGTTGATGGACTGCCTGCCAAAGACGGAGTCGCACACGCGCAGGGACTCCTCGAACCAGAGGCGGGACTCGTGGTACGCCTTGACACCCTGCAGCATCACAGCCGCGTTATTGAGGGTCGTGATGGAGTCGGGGTGTCCGGGTCCGTAGATGATCTTCCACAGCTTGAGCGCGTGGATGGAGTAGCCCAGGGCCGACTTGCTGTCGCCAATCTGGTGCAGGAAGAGGCTGAGGTTCAGGTAGTTGAGCAGTGTTTCGGCCGAGTCAACACCGCCCGTGCGCTCGGAAACGATAATGGCCTTCCGTGCCAGCTCAACGGCCACCTCCTTATCATCCAGCTGGTAGTACAGCATCGAGAGGCTGTTGTAGACCTTTGCGACCTCGGGGTGGAGGATGCCGTAGATCTGCTCGTGAAGGGACAGGGATTCCAGCAACAGCTCCTGCCCGAGCTTCTTCTGGTTCTGGAGGATGGAGATTCGTCCAGCCTCGAGCGCCTCTTCCGCAAGCGAGCTTCGAGGGCACGAGTGCTTGACCACCGGAACGACGTTGATCACATCGTCGGGAGTGAAGGTGGTGGCAGGTGCCGACACCGGCGGAGTTGTGGGTGAGCTCTCTCTTGCCGCGGACTTCTTCTTCTTCTTGCTCTTGGTCTCGCCGGTCGCCTGGCCATTCACCTGCTCTGGCTGGGCAGCGCTGGCGGGAGCGGCGGCGGCAGCAGCACCACTCTCGAAAGCATAGTCCTTGGCCACGACCTGGACGCCCACCCTGATGCAGATGTCACGGAGCAGCTGCACAGGACGGACCTCGTTGAACCACTCCGCGCCGAGCTGGTATCGGAAGCGTTTCAGAACCTGCTGCTCAATCTGCTCTCGGAGGGACTCGGGGGTGACGGCCTCGAACGAAAGGTCGGCGTCGGGGTACAGCTCCCGGAAGGTCTGGTCAACATCAGCCGTGGGCTTCGAGTTGAACCGATGGCCCAGCAGGCAGTTCAAGAGATGCGACAGGCAAGAAGGCGCAAATGGCATGGGGAGAGACCGAAGGTAGTTGGCGGCAACGTGCTTGAACGCACGAGCAACCATATCCTGAATGCAAATCTCCCGCAGGCAGCGAAGTCGGTCGTTGGTAGCAAGCGTGGTGATCTTTCCGAGGTACCTGATGTTGATACCCCGTTTGTGCAGGATGCGGCCGAGGGACTGGCCATCCATGGGGAAGCTAATGTCTGAATCAATGAGCTCGCGCAGGAACTCTGGAATCACCCGGTCGCGCAGGTATTCTCCTGCCGCCCTGACCTCTTTCTCGTCGGCTTCGAGCTCGGCCTTTTCCTCATCGGTAATGGGGACCTGGCCGCTGAATGCATCGGGGTTGAGGGCAAACTTGAAGTCGGAGAGGTTGGGCTGAGACTTCTCGGCCTCCGTCTTCTCAGCCTCAGTCTTCTCTTCCTTGGTCTCGTCCTTGACCTCATCCTTGGCCTCATCCTTGGTCTCGTCCTTGGTCTCGTCCTTGGAAGCCTCCTGGGAAGCCTCCTGGGAAGCCTCCTCCTTGGCCTCGGTAGAGGTCTCGGCCGAGGCGTCTCCTGACTTGGGCTGAGCACGGCGAGCCAGCTCGGCATCGATCCACTGCTTCATTCGGTAGCGGCCGAACGACTCCACCAGCTCCGGTCGCAGCACCGTCATCCTGTGGGGGTACTCGGCCGCTCCCGCCTGATCATCCGCAGCCGAAATCTCTTCCCTCCAAGCGATGTCGAAAGGCGTGATTCGGTAGAGGTCGAGGACGTATTTGCGTCCATCTGTGCCCATCAAACCCTTGGTCTCCACACTCGCCTCGAGATCAAACCTCTTGCCATCCTTGTCCCAAACAGGATGCGGCTTCACCTTGAGGGCCTTGGAGAGTTGAGAGAAGGGAGTGGTGAACCGGTCGTCAATCGCCACAACGTCCTTTCCATCTACCGCGCCATAGTCGATCTGGTGCTCACCAGGCTCGCGCTGCTTGAAGATGCCAGGAACAATGCTCTGGCCGACAATGCGCTTGCCCAAGTAGTCAACAACCACAGTGGCGGGCGTGAAGAGGCCGTCAATGTCCAGTTGGTTGACCAGCTGCACACCTGCGACATCCTTGCCAGTGGCAACCCTCGCCGCCTCATCGCCGCCTTCGGAGGTAAAGGTGCCAACGCCGTCAGCTCCGAAAGAGTAGAAGATGTTGTTGTAGACGAAGATCTGCGCATCTCTGGTCTCTGTTGGGTTGAGGGGCGCGATGTCTCCGTGGGCGATCAACACGGCACCCTTGACGGCAGCGTCGTTGTAGTCTGCAAAGAGCTTCGAAGTCAGGCGCTCACGGAAGACTCGGTCTTGAACGCTCTCTTTCGGCAGCTCCTTGGCCGACTGGAACTCCTCATTCCAATCGCGCAAAGTATCTGTGTTGTCTACGCCCGCGAGGAGATACGTCTCCTGCGGCCTCGTGACATCGGGAGTGTGTGTGCAAAGAGCCGAGGTAGGGGGTGGCACAGCCCAGGGTGAGTTGGGAATTGCGTTGGTGATCTGGAACGTAGCCAGCGGATCCCTCTTGCTGTTGTATTCCTGAAGGCTCTCGAAGGAGCTGGAAAAGGAGGGCGAGAGCAGCTCAATGAGCTTCAGCAGGGAGTGGGAAGACTGCCCCTTGGGAGCAGGACGCGGGAAGGGGTCGAACTTGGCGTTGGAGGACTTGTTCACAAAGAAGCCAGACACGTGCGCCGTGACCTGGAACTGCTCTCCCTCGTTGGTGGTTACGACAAGGTAGAGCAGGTGCCCGCGCTGCTGCAAATGGCATGGCGGAGGGTTCCACGATGAGAGAGCCAGCATCTTGACTGTCTTGGGCGCCGGCTCAAGGGGCTCGGGGACAAGGCCGGTAATCGAGGGGGTGGCTTGGAAGTCATAGTCCTTGGCAAGAGGCTGTTCCTCGCTGCCCTCAGCCTCAGTCGACAGCTTCTTGGTCACGGACTCGTACAGCGACAGGCCGGGCAGGATGCCATGTGCGGCATCGGAGCGGTTGCCCGCGGCGCCGATGAGCTCCCGAATCCTCACCAGATGGATACGGGCCTCCTTCTCGGTGTACGGGTCCGGCACCAGGCGAAATTCCGGCTCGGTGCCAAGATCCGGGATCTCGGCCAATGGTATGTAGTCATTGATCTTCTGGCCTTGGAACTCGAGGTGGAAGCAGGTATACTGGAAGGCCGCGGGCAGATCGATGATGGACTGTCGAACCTCGTGAACTTGCTCCTGAGACGATACCTAAAAGCCGTGTCAATAGAAGTTGTGATGATTTAGAAATGGCCAGAACGGGTCCAATGCCCACCATGATATGCAGCTTTTCAGCCTCGGGATCGGGAAGGACGATTGTGAGGTTCAAGATAGCTATATGACAGCATCCCAATGTCAGATAACGAGCACAACCCCAAGCGCACACCTCGACAGCAGAGCACCATTACCTTCAGCTGCAGCATCGGCATCTGCCTCGGCGTCGGCCTCGGCCTCCCCTTCGGTCACGGCCTTCTCGGGAGCAGACATGGCGTTGTCGGGAGTCTCGTCGACAGCATGGGCTACAGGGATGTGACGGGTGCATCGTCAGCTGGTTTGTCGACAATGACCGTGTAAGACTCGGGGCCTCTTTACCTGGAGAGGGAGACGCAGCTGCTTGTGCTTCGGCCGCCATTGTCGTACAAGGGGGGGACAGTCGAGAAAGCGGGCACGGGTTAACGACGAGGTACTCGAGAGAGAAGAGAGAAACCAGTCATTTAAGAATTGGGCGGGAATGACTGGGACGTCCTGAGGAATTGGTTTGCAAAAGAGTCAGTCAGTCTGCAGGCCGGCCGGCACAAAAAAGAAAAAAATTTGGCAACGGTCCGGCAATTCGGAGCTGCGGGGTACATGGGCAGTACATGCTTCGGCTACGCTTTTCACAGGCGTGCGGCTGCTTGGGCTGGTACCCCACAAGTTATGGACCCGCGCATTCGGCTCTAGAGCGAAACGGGAAGAAAGTAAACAGAGGGCTTGTGCTTCTTTTATCCTCTGGTGCGAAGCGTCACTCATTGACACACGCACGACATGCCCGAGATGCTGTGAAAGACAATGGCTTGATATCGTTTTCATCTTCCTGTTTCTTTACTTGGTAAAGCTTATCAGTATTATCTTGTTTTTCTTTTTTGGAGAGTCGCTTCTTCTTGTTATCTGTCTTATATGGATCCGTCGGCGCAAGCTGTGCCTTCATCCCAACGCCTTGGCACCAAGTCGCGATCATCCTCGGGGCCGAGAGGCACGGATCTGGACGGCTCGCAGCCATGGACCGCCGCTCGGTGCCAACGCCTGCTTCGCCAGCTTCAGTCTCGCCTGGCCAGCCTTCGACGCCTGATATCAGATGACCACCCCGCGCTGCCGACCAGATCCAAACGAGCTTCGGACCATGGTCAAGATTCGACGGTGAAGCGCGTCCGCTGCACGTACGGCCAGAGGACGAAGCGAGCGGCTCCTGCGCCCGACAAGTCGGCGACAACTCCTCCGCGGCCAGTCCGTACCTTGGGCGCCATGAAGCTAGGAAGCCTGTCGCCGACATCCGAGACAATCGACTTCCGTACGCCCGTGTGGCGCAAGATTCGAGACCAAATCGACACGCCGGCGAAGAACGTCGAGATCGAATATGGCTTACTGGACTCTGTCCCGCCTGAGCTAGCTGACGAATTGAATTCCATCCGGCGGCATGTCCCCAGCGACATACATCGCATCTACGAAGCGATATTCCACTGGCTGAACCGATTGTTACACTCCACGGCCCTCCAAGGCAAGCATGCCCGCGGCAAGTCATTACTTGCCATGTGCTTGCGCAAAATCCCAGACTGCATCGCGGATATAGATGCGTGGGATCGGCAACAACTGAAAGATAGTGGTGTTAAGTCGATATGGGGCATCTCTGATGCAGCTTCGGATCTGTTTGAACAACTGGAAGCTCTGGGTTCGCCTAGTTCTGGATGGCGCCCATTGAGGCTTGTGGTTCGCTCTCAAGCTACACACCTGCTGTCCAATGCCATCGCTGATGGACTCTTCAGACCAGAATTCTGCAGCCTCCTCGTGCGGCTCTGCGTCCATCTGAACGGCAGTCAGGAGGCTGCTCAGCTGGCGGCCTCGACTAGTAGACACCGAGCTACCGAGCTCCGACCCAGAACGATCCACGTCAGCGAGAGTAGGGAACGCTCAACCGTATTGGTGCTTTTGGATGCCTTGAAGGGAAGAAAGATACCTGGTCCCGTCTTTGAGTGCATTTCTGGCTTGATCAACAAGGGACTACTCTCATCAGCCTCAATTTCCTCACGAGCTTTCTCTGGTTTCTGGATCTCCAGCCTCGAGGGCTTAACCTCTGGAAACGCGAAGCCACACATTGTTGAATTCATGTGTATCGCTATATGGACCCTCGCTCGGGGCAACCGACCCAAACCCAGCGACTGCTGTGCTATTGAACAGACTCTCATCCGCGTTGCGGCTGGTTTGGCGGTCGCAGCGTCGACTTTGGAGGCCCAAATCATTCTAGGAGAGCGGGCGCAACGAAAGGGAGCGTGGAGACGGTTGGTCTATGTGCTCGAATGCAGTATCTCACTTATTTCACGGTATAGGAGCCGTAAAAGCCCTCCAGACACTGCCTCCTTTCTGCTCGTCTTTGCACGCTACCTCGCAGTGGCGCAGTCCGACTTGGCGAGTCCAGCTTTCAAAAGACGAGTTTCAGAGGAGTTCGAGACCATGGCTCATAGAATCGACGCAGTTTCCAATAATGGCGCCCAATATCAGCATACAGTCATCCTCTTGTGTGCCATCATTCAATGTCGCCGGCGCAGCAGCGCAGCCTCGAGTCAAGAACTCCTCTCCGACGTCTGTTCGAACCTGGCTCGTCGAAAGCTACCCGAGTGGTTCGGCCACGGACTCCGGAAAGATGTTGCCTTTATGCTTGCTCAGAAAACCGAGGATCTCCGTGACCTAACCTTTGCGGAGAGACTCTCTGGCATCACGCCGAGGAACGCAAAATTCAGCACCATCTTCTCGGGATGGCGATGGGAAGAGGGAATTAGCGAATGGGTGCTGCCCAGCCCCAAGCAAAGCTCTCGCCGAGGCCAAGGTGAAGGCATTACAATGACATCTGCGAAGCTTATCGATGCGGAAGACGAGACTTGCTCGGAGACCAGTGACGAAGTGAGCTTGATCTCACAGAGAAGAAGGTCGGGCCGGATCATTTCGTATCGCGCAGGGCGAGAAGTAGGAGCCTTTGCCTTGAAGAAGCAAAAGAAGATGGCGAGCTTCCAAATGTCAATAAGCACTGCCGACACTAGCTGCGAGACCACGCTTGGATGTCTGGAGCTCTCCGGAGGTAGCTCAACGCGACCGCCAAAGGCCATGAAGCCTTTCTACATCTTATCTCAGCTTCACGCAGATTTTAGAGACGAGGTAGACGAGCTGGTATAGAATAGGACGTAGAGCTATTTGTGTAGGAATATCCAAGCCCCGATTGATGGTTTGTCCTCCGGCTGTCCTGTCCTGAGCGGTCGGTATTAGTCATGAGCCGTCTAATATGGGGCCACAGAGTGCTGAGCTGCTGCGCCTCTGTTTCGTAACCTCAAAGCTTCGTGTTACTATTAATGGGCCTCCCTTTCAGCTCTGGATCTATACCACTCTCATTCTATTTGCACTTGTACTTGCCCACGGCACACGAATGGTGCTGGTCGTTAGGTAGCAGCCAGATCCGTCAAGGTGCATACTCGCTCAAACCCACTCGAGGCCTCGTCTTCTCTGCCCGGCGTGTTGTCACTGCTACCGATCAACGGGTTCTCTGTGTGATGCCATGATGCCACTTTCCTAAGGCATGGAGAGGAGGGCAAAGGTGAGCTTCCTTCAAAGGCTCCCAGGGGGATACAAGAGTCAAGTTGTTTGCTGACAATTGACTCGTTTCCAGGACGTTGAGTCTCTGCTCGCAACATCAACCGGCCAAAAAGCCTTGGACTATGCCATACAAGCGGCCGAGCTGTACATGCGAGCTGCTGCGGAAAAGGGGATTGCCAAAGACGATGCAGCCCGACTTCGCCGCAGATGCCAGCAGCTCATTGCACACGCCGAACAGCTCAAAGTGCAGCTGACGGCCTCGCCGGCGTCACCACCCACAGACGGCCTCGAGATACTGCGCGGCGCCTCACGACTCCACGGAAGCTACTATCCCCCTTGGAGTGACGATCCGCCAGACACGCAGTTCCAGCTGGGACCCGATCGGGCGCCATACGTGTGAGCCTCTACGATCCCACACATGCAGTTAGAGAGACGGATTTGGGCGGCCGCATTCTAACGCGAGGGCTAGCGACGACACTGCATTTCCGCTTTCCGAGACCCAACTGGCCAACTTTTCGGCATGGCAAAGGCCACACGAGCTGTTCGGACCCTTCGCCGCCGGCCAAGATGATATCCTCATGACCCAAGGCACGCGCTTCGACTTGGCGCAAGATATAACGACTGACTGTTCGGTCGTCGCTAGTATTTCCGCTGCCGCGAGGGTCTGGACTGGAAAACATGCAGTACGTCAAGCGTGCATCGTACTCGAATGATGGCTAGGATTAACGCAGTACCAAAGATCCTCTCAAAGATAATGCATCCGTTTGACCACGCAAGAGGACAGCCTAAGCTCTCTCCTTCTGGGAAATATATCTTTCGGCTGAACTTCAACGGTTGCGCTCGACGGGTCACCATAGACGACAGGCTTCCCGCTTCGGGGACTGATCGAGCTCTCTTTGTCACGAATCGGCACAATCCGCGGTTGATATGGCCGGCTTTGCTTGAAAAGGCCTACCTCAAAGTACGAGGCGGCTATGACTTTCCTGGGAGCAACTCGGGAACCGATCTCTGGGTCCTCACCGGCTGGATCCCCGAGCAATTGTTCCTTCAAAGGTACGGGCTGATTGATCCCCTTGGAACATGTTCAAGAGCCCATCTAATGACATAGTACGAGACAGGGAGGACTTTGACGTACACGAGACATGGAACAGGATCAAGACAGCTTACGACACTGGGGATGTCGTCATCACACTTGGCACAGGCCACGTCTCTGCAGAAGAGGAGAATTTCATGGGACTCGTAGGAGAGCATGACTATGCTGTGCAGGATCTAGATCCCTCGAACCGCAGATTCCTCGTCAAAAACCCTTGGTCGCACAGTCAGACATGGAAGGGACAGGGTTGGTCTGCTGTTCACGGCTCCGACGGGACCAAGTTGGACTCGTCATCTGAGGCAAGTGATGGCGATGTTGAATCACTCTCCGCAGGCACCCTCTGGATGGCCATTGAGGATATAGCTCAGCACTTCGAATCCATGTATCTCAACTGGAACCCGGCTCTGTTTACTCATCGCCAAGAGCGTCATTTTGCTTGGGAAATCCCTACGACAGATTTTGCGGCGTCGTTGGTGCGGAACCCGCAATTCTCAGTAAGCTCACCTACAGGGGGAGTGATCTGGATCTTGCTGAGCCGTCACTTCAAAGATGCCGAGCTCGAGATCGCCCGCCAAAAATCCGGTACTCTGGCTGCCGTGTCCAGTCAACTTGGGTTTATGAGTATACTTGTCTTTGACCGGCAAGGCCAAAGGGTGCAGGTTGGTGACGGATCGACATACCGCGGGCCATACGTCGACTCTCCACAGACGCTCGCACGAATCGAGAGCAGGCCTGGTAAAGCGTACACCGTCGTTGTTGACCAGCAGGCGTTGCCTTTACCCAGCTACACCTTCTCCCTTTACATTTTCTCAAACAGCGCGGTCCAAGTCAAGGAGGCGGAAGAGAAGATGACGCACTTTACGGAGCAACGAGGTGCCTGGAACAGACGGACAGCGGGGGGGAACCCATCATGCACGACCTACTTTCTAAACCCCCAGTACAAGCTTTCGGTCCCCCGCGCTACCCCAGTGTCCATCTTGTTGGCTACAGGCAACCGCGATATCCATGTACACGTTGACTTGATCTGGGCTCGAGGCAAACGCGCACATACCGTCAAGGCGAAAGACTTGGTCGTGTCCTCGGGCGAGTATCGCCGTGGCTGTGCCATTGCCGAACTCGCCACGTTGGAGGCTGGAGATTACACCTTGGTCTGTTCGACATTTGAAGCACAGCAGATGGCCGATTTCTCGCTACGAATTGGCTCCATGACGCCGATCACTCTGCAGCCTATACCGGCTGATACGGCGGGAAAGTTGCGGACACCTCTACGGCCACTTACTTTGGGGGGAGAAGGGCAACGTTGGAGGGCCTCTATCAGTGCGTCCTGGGTTACTCGAGCTTTCATTTCCGTTCGAAGCGTCGCACCTCCGCCAGAGAACGTTTACCACGACACACGCTCCCTGCCAGCCGTAATGGTTCGTATATCTATGCTGGATGTCCCAAGCTCGGAGCCGCGGGTTCTAGCCGAGTCCAGAGCGGGCTTAGGAGACCCCGGACCGATCATTCAAACGACTCAGTTCGACATAGAGCCCTCGAGCACGAGTCGTGGGCCGAGATACCTTGTTATAGAGAGTTTGCGGGAGCATCGGACGATTCAGGAGCTTTCCGGGGACGTCTTTAGCGACTCCCCCATTCAAATTGGCGAGTGGGAAGCCTGGGGCGTGTAGTTTCATTGTGACACCGGTTGAGCGTGGTCGATTATGCCCTTCCACGGCAATGAGCTGATATCTTGGATGCATGGGTCTTTATTCGTTAGTTGAAGACAAGCCGAGAATCTGCATGCGATACCTATACAAACATACAGTACTACCTAAGGTAGAAATGTAATTGCAACATTGTTTCATTATACAAAACTGATTACTTATATGCAAACATTCCCCTCTTAGCTTTTGACAAGGGGCGTTATCTTTGCCGCATTGGCTGCCAGGTCCGCGGCTGCTGATGATGCTGCGATGGCACTGCGCGCTCTGGACAAGCTGAGCGATTTCAGATATCGCAATAGTAATACAAATAGCAATTCGACCCTATCGAACATGGATTAGGGAAGTCAGGTCACGGGCAGAGGAGTCTCGGGGGAGGGTGTTCTTACTTTTCCTTGGTCATCATCAAGATGCCTTGGACGAGCAGACCTTTCAGGATCTGGGGGCCCATGCCCTTGAAGAGGCCCCGGACGCCTTCATGCTGGATGATGAACCGCATCACCTCGACGAAGCTGCCAAAGGGCTTTCCGTTTCGTGCGGGAGGCGGTTTCGACTGCAAGCCGACTTTGGCAACAATAAGGGGCTGCGTGGCTATCGTGGCTAGAGCTTTGGACATGGCGCCCAGGACTGGGAAAAATTGTTAGAGGCAGTTTGACGGTCAGGCAATACGGTTGGAGACAATGCAACTTACGGAAAGCCTCCCAGGGCTTCAGCTTCGTCTTGCCAGGGAAGAAGATGGTCTTTAATCGCTCATAGGCACCGTATGTGATTGCGGGATTCACAACCAGGACAAGACTGGCCTTGAGGCCCCTCCAGAGCCCACTGACGCCGTCGGGCCCCTCGATGACCTCCTGGGCCGTCGCGATGAGGCCCTTCCTATCAGCCTTGGAGGCGGTCTGCTGGCGCGTCGTGACGACGGCGACGGGAATGGTGAAGAGCTGCGCCAGCGCGCCGGCAGCGGCGCCCAGGGAGAGCTCGATCGCCGTCGAGGGCGCCGCCGCCGAGGGACCGGCCGACTTTGTGTAGAGCGTCCGGGCGACGGTGTACCAGTAGAAGTAGGCAAAGTTGGTGGACGCGACGCCCACCAGGGAGCCGTTCATGCCGGCGTAGAGGCCCTGGATGCCTTCCTCGGCCATGATGCGCGAGATGGCGTTCCATGTCGAGGTGTAGTGTTGCGATTCGCCGGCTTCGGTCGAGGTCTTGTCGCTGTTGTTGTCGCGCACCTGGACTTGCAGGCGGGTCTTTACGCTGGAGGCGTCGCAAACACACGGATAACACGTCAATTGGCGGTCCTTATCGTTTGAGAGAGAGAGAGTCTCGAGTCTCGAGTTCCGAGAGGGGGGCCTTGACTTACATGTCGAGAGGATAGACCAGGGCGTTTGCGATGACGGCTCCCGTTGCGCCGGCGACGGCGCCTCCCCAGGGCGAAATGGCAGGCTTGGACTGGGCCATTGTTTGGAGGAGCGGCGACGAGTTAGAGCTGGAGAAGCATGTGCTTTGTTCCCTGCCCCCTTCACGTGCGATGCAGAGTAAGGTAGGTAGTGGTTCTGAGAACCGTTCTAGTACTGTGAAGTGAAGCTGGACTTGAGGGCCCGCAACAAGGCGAAGGAAAATAGCAACGACGATATGATATCCCCCAAAAAAATATGGAGTATAGTAGGATCAAGCACAAGCTAAGAAAATCAACTCCATAGCAGTTGTCCCAGGGTTTTTCTCTGTTTTTCTTGGTTATGTCACTCCGGTTCAGGATGCCACGATTAGATAGACCTCGGCTGCTGGATCTGCTCGAGTCGTTTGATGCGGAACCGCGCGGGCGTGGATCCGTTGGCTGTTAACCGAGGTCGGCGGACGGTTAACGAGGAATGCCATGTTATGATGGTATCCGGTCTATCTATACAGTACAGGATAGACGTCGTGACTCTGGGTGTAGTGAATCAATGGTATTGTTTCGTTTGAAGCAACTGGAACTGCTGGCAGTTGGTCCGGCATTTCTATCGTTGCCATTGCGCCCAAACGAATTGATATACCTAAGGTAAGGTTAGGTAAGGTAGCCATGATGTACCTAGGTATGGTGTAGGTATGGATGGCAAGGTAGGTACCTATGGCTACATACCTACACGCTACCTTGGCTACCTCTGTTGCAGCAACCAGAAACACCCCCCTGCCTCCCATCCTTTGATATCCCGTCAAAAGCCCACCTGTGTGTGATGTCGCCGCATCTTGCCGCTTGTGCCATGTATGTACAGTACTACTAGGCACTTCCTAGGTAGCATCGATCGATCCCAACGTCTTCCCTGATAACAACACTCTCGCCCATCAGGGTTAACACCCAAGACAACCCCAGCATCCCGTACCAGCATACCTTCAAGGGTATTAAGGTAGTAGTACCTTACCTTAGGTAGACAGGCGCAGCCAGGTACAGATACACTATAAGGTACCTTAGGTATGCATCAGGCCCCAAAGCTAGGTAGGGTAATCTCAGCATCGTCAACGTTTATTACTTACATGCTGGCACTGCAATCGTGGCACCACACCTTATCACAATCGCTTGATGCGTCGATTTGCACTAGCGACTGATTGGGCCTGGTTGTCTCATGGCTCATCGTGGCTGTACAGCACCCTCGCGCCTCTGCTGTACACACTGACCGACCGATGAGCTGACGGGCAAGACTCGCCAGCATATCCTGTCTGTCAAAAGCTGTGTGTGTACCTGACTGGTGGCAGCTGTCGACGCTGTGCTGGGACCTGGAGCAGCACCACCAATGGCGCCGCCGCCGCAGCAGCAGCAGCAGCTTGTCTGTCCTGTGTCGACCGCAGTTCAGCTGCCCAGTCCTGTCTTGTCTGGAAAGTAATAGGTATGACAAGCCTCTTCCCCCCTCCTCCTCTCGAGCCCCGTGCCTTTTGGTGTCTTTTGCTACCCGAATCTGGCCCTTCTGACTGCATCCAGCAACGTGCTTTGCTCTCAATTGACCCCGACAGCCACCCTCTTCTTGCGTCTCTTCCGCTATCGAGCTCATACCCTACCTCCCTATACTTCAGACAGAACCTCCGGGCTTCATAGCGTGGGCCATCTCGCAGTCTCGCAGTCCATCACACACAGCCATCCATCACAGACGACGGCGACCGCCACGGGTATCCGTCCGTCCGTCCGTCCCTGGCTCGAATGCGACCTCAGACGTCTCTCTGCCCTCCCGGTATGCGCTAACACCCACTTGCCGCCTAATTGCCCATCCCCCGCCATTATTCAACACTGTCGGCTGAGACTCTGCCCATCGACAGTAATAGATCGCTGCTCGCCTGTTGCTTGAACCGATCCAGCTCGAGCGAAGCCCTCCATCCGCCTTGCCGTTGTCGCATTTCATTGAGGCCGCTTGCTATCGGGTTATTGCACCGCATTGTCTCCTTGCCGCCCTTTTGGCGTCCTCTGGCCCCCAAGTTGCCGTGTTCCTGTCCCACCGCAGCCTCCCCATAGCTTTGAATACCGGCCCTGTCTCCAACAGGCAAGCTTGGTGCCTATTAAGAGTTAATACCCGGCCAGCTTCACGTGCCTCTGCGCAAAGAACAAACCGCGCATAAGCTGCTTGCCGGGGGGTGACAGGTTCCCAGCACAGCACAATTGGGAAAGGCTGGAAGGAATCCGAGGGACAAAGGATCCGTAGAGACGCTTTAGAGGACCGTTGCGATCCCCCTTCAATCCGCCCGCCGCCGGACACGCGTCGTTCCAGCCAAGCGGCTTTTCCGAGATATCAATCGACAGAAGAGAAAGACAAAACAGAGGAGCAGAACGAGAAGACGAAAGGACAAAGGCCAGACCCACGAGCAGGAGAGGGAGAAGAGGAGAGGGCGGGCCAACTTCGTGTGTTGCAACGCCGTCGGCTCAGCTCCCCGAGCAGCAACAGAGAAGGAAAAAAGAGCGTCTCTGTCGACCACACCACAGCGTTGCCATAGGCCCCCCCGCATGTCCAAGGTTGCCATGGAGAGCTGACCGATGACTTCTTGGACAACCAAAGTATGAACACGGCGCCGCACCGAATACACCCGCACCAAGATCAATGCCAGGAACGCTCGATGCAGCTAGATTCTGTCCCCTACGATCCAGATGAGGCTCCTTCACCAGGCACTCCTCAGATGAAAGCAGTGCATCCCAAACTCGAACTCACAGAGAGCCCTCCTCCGGACATACCACGCGCTCAAGTCAGTTTCAGCCCTCCTCCCATCGACGGATTCTCCAAGTCTAATCGGTCAAAGATCGTGCCCGTGGGTGGTGATGCCGTCCTCGTCTCTTATCTCGGCGGCCACCGCCACCAAGACGTAGCCCAGGCTGCTGGCCAGCTGGCATTGCCTGGCAGCGACGACCCCTTTGAGCTCTCCGACGACGACGCCTCTCCGCAAAAGAGCCCGTCGCGAGACACCAACGCCGACCCCTTGGCTGGCGCCGACATCATACCACGGCCGCATGTCGTCACTGCCGCTGCCGCTGCCACGGGCCATCATAATAGTCTGCGGGCCGTTGCCGCCGATGCCCTAGCCGCGGGCGGGGACGTCGGACTCTTCCATGGGGAGGATAAGCCCAGCGTTGATCTGTCAGCCTCAACCTACAATCTCTCGATTCATGACGATGCCGTCTCTAGCCCCAGTCGCCACGTTCAAACCCCGCCGCTCTTGGGCGGTCGTCTCGCCACGGCAGACAGCGCATCGCGAGCGCTGCTGTCGCCCAGCTCCAGCGAGTTGCTGCCCCCTTTGCTAGACTCGCCCAAGCGCGACGGCGCCAACGGGCCGATCCTGCCCTCCATACAAAAAACCCTGGGCGACACTCTGAACGATAGACCCCATCATCATGTCGCGACCGACATGCCGACGCCCAGCGACAGCCGAGACCTGCCGAGGCGTCACACCGGCGGCGATGCGCGACCTTATTCTCTGTCTCCAACCGTAGGTGTTCCGCGCTTCTCGTCCATTTCTGCCGCCAGCCATGCGTCGCACCCAATTTCTCCCAGCGAGGCGTATCAGCGCAGCTTTCCATCTCCCAACTCCCTTCCCGCCTCCAGTCCTGACAAATTCGCTTCCAATGGTTCCATGCATCGCTCCTCCGTCGACTATGCAAGCAGCAACGCCTCCGGCAAACCCCTTCAGTCCAGCTACACCATGGCCTCGCCAGCTGCCGTGGCGTCCGTAGCGGATCGCATGAGCATCGATGGGATCACCCACCCTCAGGTCGGCAGCTACAGTTGCACGTTCGAGGGGTGTACCGCTCCGCCGTTCCAAACGCAGTACCTTCTCAACTCTCACGCTAATGTGCATTCTTCAGCCCGTCCACACTACTGCCCCGTGCGTGGATGCCCTCGTGCGGAAGGTGGAAAGGGGTTCAAGCGGAAGAATGAGATGATTCGGCATGGCCTGGTCCACGATTCTCCCGGATACGTCTGTCCTTTCTGCGCAGACAGGGAACACAAATACCCCCGGCCAGACAATTTACAAAGGTAAGCCTCTCGCACATTGTTCTGTGTCTCAAGTACCCATACTGTGCCATGAGACAGGCCAGGCGTGAACCTCAACGTCCTACGCCTAGTGCTCTCATGCGGGATATGGCGTGATAGGATCGGTTGATATTGACCTTTCGTTCATCGCAGACATGTCCGAGTTCACCACGTGGACAAGAGTAAAGATGACCCCTTATTAAGGGACGTGTTAGCACAACGCCCCGATGGCCCAAGCAGAGGCCGCCGAAGGAGAGCGCAAGTCTAGGCTCGAGGCCTCTATGATGATTGTCGACGTACGGCCCTCCTCAAGTAGACATAAAACACGACAGATGTTACTGAACCGATTTTCGAAAACGAAACGTTGCATGAAAAATCACTGGCGCATACAGGCATGGAATGGAATTGGGTATACCTATAGTTTGGATCACAGGGAAGCAAGCATGGAGTCCTGTAGTATTTTATCAGTATTGACGGTCCTGGGATAATATCATATTGATTGCGGGCTATGGCTCACCTGGTTCTGATGAACTGGCGATCCGATTGACTACAAGCACTCGGTATCTGAATACGCTGGGGAGGCCTAGGTATTCTCCCTTTATATCCTCCTCTCTTTTCATTCTCTGCCAAGCTGAAGGTCGTTTGATCATCATCTCCAATCTCAAGCTGAAGCTCATGCTAGGTACTTGTTTGCTTCATATTCTCATGGAAACCACGGCTGGCAGATATCATTCGGCCATGAATAGGGGGCAGTCGCGCTCCTGCATCGTTCCGGCACCGCCTCCCAGCCGATCAGGCGAGCACGAAACTGCCTTTGAGTGGCTCGAATGACGAGCGAGTTCAACGCGGGCCGTTTGGCAGGAGCGAAAGGTGCGGCAGTGCCACCAGGTGGCAGTATGCGACTTCCAACCTTGAGGGCCCGCACCTGCCCCTTCTCAGCAGAGGGTCATTCGGAAGGAAAGTGCACGAGGGGGCAAGAGCAACACTAAGCAAGTTTTCCTCCTGAACATTCACGGCAGCAGCTATCCAGGTGCATCAAAGTGAGCCCATTCTCAGAAGAAGCTTTGCCCCGATCATCTCTTCCCACTCACTCTCGCGGGGCAAGTTATCAAGTCCATACTTAGGTATCTCTCTATCTTCTGCAGCGAGCGCTTGCGTCTTCAGGCTGGTCTTCTTTACCGCTGCACATCCATCAGTCTGGGAAGAATCGCAGCTATTCTGGGTTTCCCTCTCTCTGACTCCGGACGCAGAGGCTTACTTCACTTCCAGGCAGCACCAGCTCATCTTCATCGCATTCACCATCATCACGCACCGGTTCCGTATCCTCTGCGATGGCGCACCAAGCTGACAATCCGTCGTCCCCTCGGTCGTCGAGCGGAGGCGCCGAGTCCTTCAAGGGAACGCCCGACACTCGACTGACCTCTCTGACCCCAGATGAAGGCTCACAGTCCAGCCTGCTCAAGAGCTTCGCCCGCTCAGCTGTAGCCACCACGTCGCCGGCGAGGCTCCCTGCCGGCAGCTTTCGCAATGCGGTGTCGCACCTGGATAAGGATCCCTTCATCAGCTCCATCCAGGGCGTCGGCACGAGGCTGTCTCCCACGGCCTCGGCGTTCAGCCCTTTTGTCGGTAACACCTATGTGCGCTTGCCCGCTGGAGACCTCTCCGCTGCCTTGAGTACCGATATGGGCTTGTCGAGGATCCTCTTCATATCGTCGCCCGCTCAGGTTTCCGCACGGGAGGTGGAGGCTCTTTTGACGGTACGTTTGCCAGGGATCCCTCTCACAAATCGCAATCACTGACAAACGCAGGATCTGGGAAAGGATGGCAGTCCTACTTATGGCGTTAGAAGCCTCAAGACTCACAGCGCCGGTGTCTTTGTGTACTTCACAGACATCAGAGACGCTTGTGCGGCACAGGCGAAGCTTCACCAAGCCGACAAAGACTGGAAGATTGCCTTTGCCAACCCGACTCGCGTGGGCCAGACTCCAGGCGCTCACGTAGAGATGGGCCACAGCGCAGGTGAGCCAGATCCTCAGCGTCCAAACTAATCTTGATGCTGATACATCTCCTGTAGCTGGTCTTTCTCACACCGGCCAGATCCAAATCTTTGCCGCTGTCCCGCCAGGAGCTATGGTCGACCCAGTTCAGACCATGGGAGTGGCCCATCGGTTTCTGCAGTCACACGGCCGCTTGTTTGCGTTTGTCCGGCTGTCCACCTTCCCCAATGGCTCCTTCAGGGCCGTTGCAGAGTTTTGTGACACTACTGCTGCCTTTCCTGTCATACAGGCTTGCAGCGGCGGTATCTCCACGGAGGTTCGTTGTCCTCATCCACCTTGCCCAAGTAACCACATTAACATTGCAACTGCGTAGGGAGTCCAAATCTTTGCATCAGCATACCACATGGAAAGTCTCTCTGCCTCGGGACTCACCGAAGCCATGGAGGGTATGAGTGTCAACAAGCGAGCAGATGATGTCGACCAGCGCCTTGGCCCTGTGAGCCCCAACTCGTCCCAGGCTGGGCAGAGTGACCAGCACTACAATGCACCGGTTGCCATGTACCCGCTCATGTTTCAGACGCCGTTCACTCCTGCCATGCCCTACATGCTGGATTCCTTCCTTCCGGCGGCCCAGGCCGGCTCTAGCAGCCCACTGACATCGTTCACTCCTCAGTACCCCATGTTTGGAACTGTGTATCAGACGCCACCCTCCCCAGCTCTCACAGCCCAGAACAATTATAGTCCCTCTAGGAACTTTTCGGGTGTTGAGAGAGCAGATGCCCGTCGACAGAATGCGATGCGTGTCAGCCGATCTACGTATCATACCACCACGACTCATCACAACCACGTTGACATCAATCGCATCCGTGATGGCATCGACGTTCGCACTACGGTGAGGTCTTCCGCGATGTATCTCAGATATCTTGCTGACTTTTGTCTCTTCTCTCATCTAGATTATGCTTCGAAACATTCCCAACAAAGTTGACCAAGCCATGCTCAAGAGAATCGTTGACGAGTCCAGCTGGGGAAAGTATGATTTCATGTACCTTCGCATCGATTTTGCCAACGACTGCAAGTAAGTGACTTCTACCGGACGTCCATTACATGTCACGCGAGTAACTAACGGTCGGGAATAGCGTTGGATATGCATTCATCAACTTTGTAGACGTGAGTCCCCTTCCCCCCACATACAACGCTTCCAGTTACTAACGTGTTGTGTGCAGCCTCTGGATATTATCGATGTCAGTACAAGTTTAGTCGCATTGATCCTTGGAACAACGGGTGCTAACTGAGAACACACAAGTTTGTCAACGCTCGCGGAAACCAACGCTGGTATGTTCTGTCATCCGACCTCCCTTCTCAATTCTTCGCCATGCTAACGCCTTGCGTAGGAACTGCTTCAAGAGCGACAAGGTGGCAGAGATTTCGTATGCCAGTAAGTTTCTCTGAGCGGAACTTGGTGCCGTCTTGATGTTGACCAAGCTATACAGCCATTCAGGGAAAAGACTGCCTAGTGCAGAAGTTTCGAAACAGCTCTGTGATGCTGGAGGCACCTCATTATCGCCCCAAGGTAGGCATCTTCCAATCTCTACCCTTCATATACTGAACCATGAGGGATGGCTAACGCGGGCCAGCTGTATTATACCTCGAATGGCCCAATGCCAGATCTTGCCGGACAAGAGGAGCCGTTTCCCGAGCCTGACAATCAGTCAAAGATGAAGCGGAGCTGTGAGAATGCCGAGCATGTCGGTGAGTAGACGCGCACTCTGACCTTATATGTGTGTACCATGCTGAGTCTACTAGGCCTATTCACACCCAATGCCGGACAGCACTTTCGCGACGAACAGCGACGCCGGCGATCTCAATACGACCGAGGCACTCGCCTTGCGGCCCTTGAGGAGTATGACTATGAGACCGCCATACAGCACCTTTACGGCAGCACGGCTTAGCAGTGAGTGAGGCTTTGACTAACTGCCCTTGGTCGGCAAAAGGACACGACTATTTTGCGAAATCATTGAAGTTTACTGATTCGATTCGTGATGATTGTTTTCTCTCTCTTTTTTTCTTTCTTTTTTATTTTCTTCTCTCTCTTTCTCTCTGTCTCATTTTCTTCATGATCTTTCGTTTCTCTCATTGCGGGCAAATCACTTCGCTATATACCGCTCGAAGAAGCCATGACTTTTCACGTCAGATGAGAGACACGTAGCAGGACTGGAAAAGCCATGTCCATTCGCACTTTAATATACATTTCATTCAATAAAAGCACCAAACACGCTTTTGTACATTGCCATGAGGCTGGAATCTATTCCAGCAGCGTCATAAAGAGCTCCATGGAGCATCGACGGCATTCTTGGCCGCTTGGTTCTCGCTCCTGGAGCATGTTGCTGACTTAAGAGTCCTGTGTGGCCGCCGAATGTTCAGGAAGAGAAGGGAGAGGCTTTCGTGCCGAGCCAAGTGTGGCAGCCGATTGGTGAAGAGAATGAAACCGTGAATCTTGGTCTAGAAAGTGAGTTTCTGAGAGCTTGCCATCGCTGTAAGTATTTGCTGTGGTAAGCGAGGAGTGCCGCCGTGGAGGCTCTGTTGAGGCTGTTTCACGAAGTGGTGGAAGGGAGTCTGCCGTCCCTGGCGAAGAGTGCGGCACCCGTCTCCTTGGCACGTTTGGTGCGGCTTCATATGAGGAGCCGTTAGCCCCTGTAACATTACTCGGCAACGGTTGCTCATCTGCTCGAAGGCTAGGGTCAGGTTTATAAAGGCCATGCGATCCGTGATCGGGGTATGGCGAGGGCGAGGCGTAGGAGAACCCGGCAGCTTGTTCCTGCAGGGCGGCAAGGTAAGGAATGGGGACTCCGCGGGAGAAGATGACGAGGAAGAGGCAGGAGAGCAGGAGGATGGCCTGGACGATCGCCATACGCTTCTGAAAGACAACCTCATCGGCTAGTAGGTTGAGCCTTGTACTCAAGGCTACGATATCACGCTCAGACTGCTCTCGCTGACTTTCGAGGGCCAGCACGGTAGACTGCCAGATCTGCTCATACTGGTCGCGCACATTGCGCATCTCGGCGAGCACGGTGTGGTTGAGGTCCCCCAAAAAGCGGGTGAGCTTGGATACCTGCTTCTGCTCCGTCTTCTGGAGGGCCTCCTGCATGAGCCGCGACTGGTCCTCGACGTACTTGAGCGACAGTGTGAGGTTGGCCTCGACCTGCTGCAGACGCTTGGTGATGGAGTTGAAGAAGCTTGCTTGGACGGTTGGCGTGGGAGCGGAGGCGCTTGCGGTTCCGCCGCTTCGAGATTTTCCTGTTCCTGAGGTTGTCCCCGAGGTTGTTCCTGTGGCGTCTGCGGAGTCTGGTGAGGGTTGCACAGTATCAGCGGCGGGTTTGGTAGAATTGGTCTGCTTCGACGGCGGAGCAGTGGAGGCATCGCGAGCTTGGGTGGCGTTTGATCTCAGATGTGCAGACGCCGCAGGATCTGCGTCGAGGGCGCCGCCGTCCTTACTCTGGCGTTTGACTGCTTCGCCAGTTGGGCTAGAGCCTGAATCCGCCATACTGCCATCAGCCACGGAGGCCGGAGAAGCGGCGCATGTCGCCGTCCAATGGTAGAAGGGGCCTTCGTCTGAAGGCGGCAGGGATGTCGGCGCGTGAGCTGGAGTAACCTCATCATCGTCCCTAGTCTGTGAGGTGTTGGTTTCAACTACTGCGAGTGGTGGAGAAACAGTAGTTGTAGGAATGGGGGCGACTTCCTCTTCCTGCCTTTGATGCTCCTCTTCCTCCTCGACCGCCTCATCTTCTCGGCCAGTCTCACTGTCTTTCCAGGAATCAAGCATCCTCGAGCCATGGACCCGGAGCAAAGACACAGGACAGTAGTACTCGTTCCCGTAGTGCGTCAGGAACTCGATCCTGATATACTTGGCCCAGATCTGGGGGTTTTCTACGAGGAAGGCCTGGATGTCGCGCGAGTTGGCAGCTTCAAATATCCCAACTTCTCGCCATTTGTCCATCTTGACGGGGTACCGATCGCTGACACTGACGCGGAAATGCCGAATCATGCTCGAGAAGAACTCAAAATTGGCAATGACAATGGTGTCGATGAGGATGTCGTCGCTCAGCTCGACGATAACGTACTTGTTTTGCGCCGCACATTCGAGCAACATGTAAGAGTCCTTGTTTTCCACCAGGATCGCTTTCGCGTTCTTGGCTTGCGGCCCCGCCTTGAGGATGGTGGCGCCTGCATCGAAGGAAGAGTACGAGAAGCGTTCCTTGCAGGTCTTGCCTGCGTCCTTGCTCCGGTGGATGGGCGCTTTGCCGTCCTTGGACACCAAAGCCTCGTCGGCGTCGTCGCCGGTATTCGAAGTCGCAGAGTCCGCATAGGTTCCGGTTCGAATGCCATCGCCCTCGCCGTAGTCAAACGTTAGGGATATTTCCCCTTCCTCGCCCAAGGCCTCGTCCACGTCGGGAGACGGCCTGTCGCCTTTCTGGCGCCCGCTCGAGTTGCGAAGATGCAGGTCTTGGGGATCCTGCCCGGTTTCCTTGAGCATCATCTCCTTCCAGTCTTCAAACGACATGAAGGGCGTCGCCGAGGTGTCGCTTGCGGGCGGCGTCTTTGCCAGCGTGTCCGTAGGCGATGTGGCGGACGGCGAAGCCTGCTCCTCCTCTGCGGCGGATCGCGTAACGTGCTGCGTGGCATCATCGTAGTCGTCGTCAATTACTGTGGCCGGCGACGCGGTCGATGTCGGTACTGAATCCGTCCATGAGCTCTTGAAGCAGAGCGACGGCAGCGAGTGTGTAATGTAGTTGATGGTGCGGACGTCGCATTGGCCAGGCGCACTTTGGGCGGAGGGCTTCACGTCAGCCTGCACAAGGTTGCTTGACAGCAGGAGGAGGAGGAGGGGGAGGAGAAAGCCGCCGTGCCAGATACACGAGGGGAGGATCATGGTCATTTGGATGGCAAGTCATTGATGGGAGAGGGCTCTTGGAAGTTGTCCAAGGCAAAAGAGGTGACGGTGTCACCAGAATGGAACAATGGAGTCCATGTGGTCTGCGAAGTATTTCGGTACTAGTATTGGGGACGAAGCGCCTTCTCCGCAGTATTATTCGGGGTCTTGGGGGTGCAATGCGGTGGTCCCTGATTCACTAAATTCGTGACAGATGGGCCTTTACTGTTTTTATACAGAAGCAAGCATCTGTCTAATCTATGATGATTTCAAAGTGATATAATCTCCTTCCCTAGCGCATAGAATGTCGAGAGCATGTATTGACTCTTGATATCAGGATCATTAATATTACAACCTGCTTTACTCCAAGTTGTCTACTTGTCCAGATAGGTTTATCAGAGGCATTCATTCCATCATTGTGGACCTTGAGCCTTAGTAATGCGCTATCGATACGGAAGTGGCCATGGTGCAGCATGACGTGACATTGCATGGCAGGTAATTACCAAGTGCAGGTCACACATAGTAGAACTAACTGTACCTTCCAGATTCACCTGCAGGCGGCTTACATTGTGTCGTGTCTGCGAAAGGCCACCTCAGCGGTTATCGAGTTTGCGCCCAACAACCACATCGCCCACGAGGCTACCGACATCCATCGAGGCCGTCTGTTCCTCTCTCCTTCAGCGCATGATCCTCGCAGTCATTGCAGCCGCTGCCGTTGCCTAGATGGATCAGGTCCTGGGCGGCGATCGCCTCCCGCTGGAAACATGGTTCTGGGAGATGCCCACCTGCACGCGGTGGTGGACGGCCGCGACGGTGCTGACGAGCGCCCTCGTCCAGTGCCACATGGTGACTCCATTCCAGCTATTCTATAGCTTCAGAGCCGTCTTCATCAAGTCACAGGTTGGTTGAGCCTCCCACCATACGTTGCTGCGCATAGCCCGTGCTAACGGCTGCTCTCGATGTAGTACTGGCGACTGTTGACGACGTTTCTCTACTTCGGCCCGTTCTCGCTCGACCTCCTCTTCCACATATACTTCCTACAACGCTACGCACGGCTGCTGGAGGAATCGTCCGGGAGATCGGCCGCATACTTCTCTTGGCTTCTCGTCTATGCCATGGCGAGCCTGATTGTACTGTCGCCGCTGGTTTCGATGCCGTTCCTCGGCCACCCGCTGTCTTCCACCCTCGTTTACATTTGGTCTCGCCGCAACCCCGACACCAGGCTTAGTTTCCTTGGACTGCTGGTTTTCACGGCGCCGTACCTGCCATGGGTGCTGATGGCCTTTAGCCTGTTCATGCACGGTACCGTACCGAGGGATGAGATCATGGGCGTCGTGATCGGTCACATCTGGTACTTTTTCAACGACGTGTATCCACCCTTGCACAATGGTTCCAGGCCCTTGGACCCCCCAGGCTGGTGGAGGCGCTTGTTTGAAGGCCGCAGGTCGGAGGATGATTCCGTCACGGATGTCAACGACATCGTGGGTGCGGCAGGAAGAGATGTCGCTGCCGTCAATGTGTTCTAGCAATTGAGAATGAGAGCGTCTCTTTTTCTTTTTCTTCTCTCAATTTCCATTTCTACGGCTGTATGAAGACAGTTCACTAGGTTTCAATGCAAGCCTATCATCATGTATATAGAACTCCAAAGTGTACGTTCTCTACTAATGCAGCGAAGTACATCTGACGAACAAAGCAGTCATCCACATGAGAAATGAATAAATATTCGATCATAAGAAAGTACTAGACCGTCAATACTTGTTGTATCTACCATTTCAAATCTCAGGACATGGAATACTAAGAATTGCGAATCTTACTATAAAGACAACAAACAGTATCGTCACTTCCAACACATTTTAAGGGCCAAATAAGCTAGAAGTGTCGACATACAAAGTTATGTAATCATTCCTTATCGATTATGTGGAGCAGATGGGAAATATCGACTGGGCTACATGTGACGACGAGCTCATGAGAGTGAGCTCCTGATAGAGAGCAAGTTTCTCTTTGTGCTGGAATACCTACTGCCATGTTCAGGTCTCGCACCAGCTGATATATAGCCCATCTTCTTTTAATTCTGGCCAACGTCACTTCCGCCATGAGATCTTGGTGCTACTAGCGGACCAATTGTGACCTGATGAACCGCGTGGAACTGATCTCCGTTCGAAGCCGCCACAATGCAAGATGAGCTTCTTCCCTCCGAGGTTGAGCAAGTTGAATCGGTAAGTGGCACCACGAGAGTCTGGCGGGATGCAAAACGGCCCTTGAAAGCTTCACTGCTAATTGTGACGAAGCTGATTCTTTCTCTCTATGAACCAGCTTCCCCCAGCACAATCGCCAAGACCCAGTCAACGCTCTCACGGCTCCAGAGCTCACCACAGGCATGGACGCTTGCTCACCACCTGCTTGGGCGCCCAGATGACAAGGTCAAGTTCTTTGGCGCCCTCACCATCATTGTGAAGCTCAACACTGAAAAGTACGCTTTCCCCCCATCAGCACTGCTGCGCGCCGAGCTCTGACGTTGGTTGACCAGTGCATCTCTTTCCGACGCCGATGCCATAGAGCTTCTTGTCTCACTGTTGGAGTGGTACATGGGCTCTCTCCAACAGAAGACCGGATTGCTCGTTGTGCGGAAGCTTTCGTCTGCCTTATCCACGTACTTTGTGTACTTCCACAGGCTATGTAGCCGCTTTGTTTTTCACCTCCTGGTTTGTCTCGCATCCAATCGGGCCTGGCAACCGGGTGCAATCGACGAATCAGTCGACTTCAACGCCATTTTCGAGAGACTTTCAGGTGTTCATCTGCACGCGGCTATTCTGGTTATAAGCAACATTCTCGAAGATGTCACTCGCATTGACCTGAATGCACCAAGCAAGTATGAGACGCCCCTCTCTCGTGGTAGCTGTGCTGCAGCATCACTAACTTGAACAAGTGTTGGGCTCTACGATTCAGTGCTTGCCAACACGTCGGACTCGGTCACTCTCATAGCCATGTGCATGAGCCGAGACGATGCTTCTCCAGAGGTCAAACAAGACGCATTGAGGTGTCTTCAGGTAAGTGACTTCAATGCGATTTCAAATGGTGGTACACGATGCAGGAAAGCTGATGGGCGCCCTCAAGTCCTGGGTCTCCTTTGCTCAAAAGACATCAGCGCGGAACAGCTACATTGCCGACTCGCTGCGCCCCCTTATTGGAGGCTCTATCAATGCCCTGATGGTTGAAGAATTGTACAACGCAGCCGCGGAACTCCTTGTCGACGTACTCTTCAACTGGCCTTCCTTGTTGACTGAGCAGCACTACACGATGCTCTCCAACATGTTTGATACGCCGTGGTTTCAAAACCGATACGACCTGCTGATTCAAGGTGATTTTGACTTCGAATCGACGCAGCTCGGATACGTGCTCCTCGCATACGGCGAGGCCAAGATGCAAGCTCTGATAGAAGATGAGAACGACCAAAACAGAAGCATACTTTCAAGGCTATGTGGTCTCCTAGCGGCGGATGGCTACCCCGTTGCTGAGGACAAGATATTTGTCCCCGCCATTGAGTTTTGGTCAACGTTCACGGAGTCTGTGTCGGATATGGATGTGGAATCTGCGTTTACAGTCTCGTTCATCTTCGAAGCAACGTCACACGCTTGGAAGAAGATCATATACCCTCCAGCAGAGGAATTTCACTCATGGGACTCTGGCGATCGTGTTGGGTTCAACGACGCCCGGAAAGATGTTGTGGACTTTTTGCAAGCCGTCTACGTCTTGATCGGCCCAAAGCTCGTCGAGACATTTTCTTCCCTGATATTGACCACGCTGAGTAATTCGGCCTGGCTGGAGCTGGAGGCGGCGATATTCTGTCTGGGGGGCTTGGCTGACTGCAGCCGGGAAGATGCGCGCTGCGATGGCTCCCTTGCCGCCGTCTTCTCGTCGCCATTGTTCTCGGTGCTGCAGAGCGGCCAGGAACATGTCCCAGCTCGAGTAAGGCAGACTTGCCTCACCCTGATCGAACAATACACGGAATACTTTGAAAGGAACACTCACCTTCTTCCTACCGCGCTAGGTCTCTTATTCAACGAGGTCCCGGATCACTCTATGGCCATACCAGCATCGAAGTCCATTCATCGCCTTTGCTCATCTTGTCGCTCACATCTCTATCCTGAGATGGATAACCTTCTAGCTGAGTATCGGAAATTGGTGACTACGGCGTCACTAGATTGCATATCCCGCGAGAAAATTATAGGTGCTCTTGCAGCCATTGCACAAGCCATTCCAGTGGATGATGAGCGGTACGACGCCTGCTCACGGCTGCTTGCTTTCATCCAAGACGACGTGCGGAAATCCTTGGAGCTGGCAAATGTTCCGAATGACGAAGCACTGCCACCGCAGATGGAGAGTCCCTGCACGGACATCGCGCCGGAAGAACATGTTGGCTTGCACGTGGGCCTCAGGGCATTGAGATGTCTCGCAAGCATGGGAAAAGGTTTGCAGTCCCCTCCGGACTTGGCCATTGACCTCGAAGCTGTGTCTCCTCAAAAGACACAAACGCCCAAGCTGGCCGAACTCCAGAAGCAAGTGATAGGCATCATCATTGATGTCCAAAATGTGTACAGTGGCAGCTCGGAAGTTACAGAACTGATATGCAGCGTGCTTCGCAGCGGCTTCTCTGAAAGCGAGCCGGGGCCGTTTGTCCTGACTCCCGAGGATATAGTAGGCTTTTTGGTGGGACATTCAAAAGACACGCCCAGGATCGGGGTCATCGTCAGTATGGCGTGCTCTTTCGTCAGTTCTCTATCTCCTCACAAATTGGGACAGTATCGCAAAATACTCTCGGACGTGCTGGTTTGGGTGATTGGGTTATTGAAGCAGCTCCCTGGTAAGATACCATAGATTCCTTGGTAACGTTATTTCGAATGACCCCCATTTAACACATGAGGGCAGAACCAGGGGCGGAACCAGAACTCGTGCAAAATGGAATCGATCTCGTCAGCCGGCTACTGACAAGGAGCCCGGCGACCTTCATTGGGCTGGAACCATCGGACGCAATCGAGTTCTTCTTCCTCTTCACACTTCAGGTGTTGGACGGAAAGGAACCCTTGCCCAAGGCGGCCGCTGCGGAGTTTTGGGTGAGCAACAATGGCCTCTACGTTACATCATAGCGGTATCTTGCAGTTGAAGCTAACGTGTCTGATAGACTGCGTTTGTCGGTACCCGGGCAGATGAGCCAGAGCTCCAGGAAACCTTCAAGAGGGCCATGGACATGCTCGGGCCGCTGCTGGCCCAGTCCCTTGCCAGGAACATTGGGGGCAATGCCCTGCGTAGCGAGCTGGATCGGCTATGCGAACCGCTGAGGAAGCTCGTCAGCAGATATCCAGCGGCAAAGGAATGGCTGCAGTCTGGGCTAGACCATCCTTCCTTCCCGAGCCAGAAGGTCGATGCAGAGCAGAAGTCGCTCTTTGTGAAGAAGATCATCAGGTACGCTCCTATCATGAGGGTGCTTCACGAACACCGCACTGACACATCATGTAGTCTCAGAGGATCCCGAACGACAAACCAAGTCGTTAGAGAATTCTGGCTATCTGCCAGAGGTGCCAACTTCGCCTACGCATCATGATCGACCATGACCTGAACTATGTTAATGCGCCCTGGCACACAGAAGGCAGTGACAGGGAAGGGGGGTTGTCTACACCATAGCATAGAGATTTGCGGCCGCATGTTGCCCAAGCGATGTTTTTGCCGAAGAGTGGCTGGCCGCGGTTGGCGACTTCTATCATACACATACCCATACACATACACATGCACATGCACATACATGCCTCTATCGGTGCTTCCACGCCAAGGCCAAAATGGAAGACGCCAATTCCCGCAAAACACTCGCTACAGACCGACCGCCGCCTTTACGATGTCCATTGTCTCCTCTGCGCTTCTCTGAGCCTTTTGCGCGCCATGCTGCTCTATCCTGTCAAGGTACGAATCGTCTGCACTGAGCTCGAGATAACGGTCCCGGATGCCGTGTAACCCAGTCACCAGCGCGTCTGCGACGGCTTCTTTGAAGACCTTGGGCGACGCTTCGGCGAACTCCTGAGCCAGCTGGGCCGGGGTGCGCCCTTCTGGGTCAAAGACGGAGAGGATCTCCAACAAGTTGGAGATGCCCGGGCGCGTGGCGGGGTCATAGGAGATGCCGGGAGTCGAGTCCGTCAGGGCGGTGGCGATCTTGGAGCGGATCTCTTGCGGCGTGTCGGTGATGAGAATCCTCGACCGCTGCGCCGGGTGAGACTTTGACATTTTACTTGTGGGCTCCGTCAGGGACATGATGCGCTGGACGGGGGCTGTTGTTTGAGTGAGCTGGCTGCGGATAAGAGAAGGGAGGAAGAGGGTTGTTGGGAGACGGCAAGCATACAAACGATTGTCTCGGGATGGACGAGGTGGCTCCCGTATGCATGGTTGAAGTTTGTGACACATTCACGCGCAAACTCCAGATGTTGCTGCTGGTCATGTCCGACAGGCACATGAGTTGCCCTTGGGGTGGGGGCTCATCAGCCACTGATCTGGTTGTTCGTGTCTCTGATTTGTTGTTGCGTAGGACAACCACACATTGCAACAATAAGGGGGCCTTACCGGTGGAC
The DNA here is from genome assembly GCF_000167675.1 of Trichoderma reesei QM6a. Lineage (NCBI taxonomy): Eukaryota > Fungi > Ascomycota > Sordariomycetes > Hypocreales > Hypocreaceae > Trichoderma > Trichoderma reesei. The sequence goes on from NW_006711184.1 coordinate 122,798, forward strand.
GAGGATATCAGCAGCTTGGAGCACGGGGTATGAGAACAAGCCCAGCTTCAGCTTGGACCCGACAGACTTATTCTCCAGCGTCGAGGACGAGGCCAGACTGAGTTTGCTCTGAGGGCATGTCAACGTTGGCAACTTGGTCTGCTTGTCTTTCCACAGCAGCTAGGGGGGGTTGCGAGTGTCTAGATCTACCTTCCACTGTGTCATCCTCGACAGATATCCTACGGATGCCGTACAGGCAAGGATCCACATGAGCTCGGAGTGAGCCGGTACCTACAGGCGGCGTTTCAGTTCATGAGGTTTGCTTTGCGGGGAAGTGAGCTCAGGCTGGCTGAGGGGGAGGGGAAAGGAGAAGAACACACGGAAGACTGATAGAAGATGGTGCATCTCTCGGGATCGAGGCCAATGGCCAGCAGGGCGGCCAGGACCTCTCTCTTGCGCCGCCTCAGCGTCTCGGGCGGCTGCGGCACGGTGATGGCGTGGAGGTCGACGATGGAGTAGATGAGCCTCGTCGACGGCTGCTCGTCGCGCTGGAGCTTCACCCACTGCCGCAGGGCGCCGACGTAGTTGCCCAGGTGCGGCACGCCGGTGGGCTGGATGCCGGAGAAGACGACGCGAGGCTGGGCGACGGCCTGCTTTGTTGCTGCTACGGCCAGGCGCTGCATCTCATCCTAAGGTATGCCCAGCAGAAGCTTTCTTTCAAATTGCCTGTCCTGTGTGCTTGGCTTGAGCCTTTCTCTTTTGGCTTTACGTGTCTGCTCTGTTGCCCTGTTGGGTGGTCTATGTGCTGTATAGCAGTGAAATAGCTTGAACAAGTGGAAATTGATGAGATGAAAAAGAGAGTATCATTGCATGATTTGAAGCACTTCTGGAAGATCCATATTGGCGCTAGTGGGTTTACAGCTGGGAATTGACGGTACTACTACTACTACTCCTACCTACTATGGGAAAAATTGGAGACATTCTTTGGCTTCGGAGGTATATTTACAGCTGCGTCAAGCAAGCCTTTTTATATAGAAGCGTTTTTTTTACTACATATTCAAATGTTTGAATGACAGACTAGATATTCCAAAGGGAGACAAACAGACAGGTAGGTAGGTATCGTTAGATAGAAATGCAACAGCAAAAGCAAGGCAAGTCATGCAACCAATCGAGGCTCGACAACAACATGTCAGAGTATCATCACACAATAGACAGACCAGAGCCTACACGGCCGCAGCGTCGGCAGTGACCTCCATCTCGTCATTGCCCTGGTCTGAATCGGGCACCGAGGCAAAGTTGAGATGCTTCCAATCCTCGAGCTCCTCCGTCACGGATCGCATGCGGTCCCTGATGCTCTCAATGGCGTAGCTGCCCAGCAGCAGCCGCAGCGGCGGGTATGAGCAGTGGCCCAGCTGCCAGACCAGCTCGGCGCACTTGACGGCGCTGGTGGGCTGGCGGTCGCCCAGCCACTGCACCATGCGCTTGGCGTGAAGGGCGGGCGACGTCGCGGTCGAGTAGTGCTCGCTGGGCGGCTTGATGAAGAAGTGGCCCCAGGTGGGCAGCGGGTTGGTGTCCGAGTCGGGCTCGTCGCGGCGCACCAGGCCGGGCTCGATGAGCGTCGCCTTGACGTGGAAGGCGTCCGTCTCGTACAGCAGCGCCTCGATGAGGCCCTCGACGGCGTACTTGGAGGCGCAGTAGGGGCCCAGGCCGGGGACGCCCAGGGCGCCCGACGTCGAGCTGAAGATGAGGTAGCGGCCGGCCTGCTGGCGGCGGAAGTAGGGCAGCGTGGCGTGGATGATGTGCAGCGTGCCCATGAAGTTGGTCTCGAACTGGTTGCGCACGTCGTGCTCGTCCTGGTCCTCGCAGGCGCCGATGACGCCGTAGCCCGAGCAGTTGGCGACGACGTCGACGCGGCCGAAGCGGTCCATGGCCTGCTGGAACACGCGGGCGACCGAGTCGCGCGAGCGCACGTCGCACAGCAGGCCCAGGCAGTTGTCGTGGATGCCCTGCATGTCCTCGAGCGGCGTCTCGAAGACGCGGCCGACGGAGGCGACGAGGTCGCCGTGCGAGAGGGCGCTCTTGACGAGGGAGCGGCCCATGTGGCCGGTGCCGCCAAAGATCTGCACCCACCCCCCCAGAGGAGTGAAGCTGTCAGCATAGATTCCCTCCCCATCATGTATCAAGCAAGGGAAAAGACGAACAATCCAAACAAGCTGCTTCGTCGGTCCGTTGGGCGCAGGCGGATCGCAGCTTGCGGGCAGATGCAGCCGCGGCCGAGGCGGCCCTTCGCTCGACTCGCTGCGAGTCTCCATCTTGATTCCCGACTGCTCGTCCAACAAACCCAAATCCAAATACAGGTCAAGTTAAGAGGAGAGTTTTAATTCTCTTCGCCTCTCACGAGGGCAGGCGAATGGAGAGGCTATACAGCGATTACAAAAGTACCGTGTGAATTATTCGGGCCCAGTCGCCTCCCAGTCAAATGAGGCGTCCAATGCGAGTGCCGGTGGAATTCATCGAGGCGGTTGGGGCTGAGATGCAAAGTTGCAGCCATCTCGTCTTGATAGGAACATGACCAGGGAATTGGATGTTCGGATCAGCCGCGAAATCTCGCCGTCCTCCTTGTGCCCGGTTTCTCTGGGCGCCTTGATGCAGGCGAGATCGTTTTGGGACATCTTTGCCGTTGCCACTGGTGGCATGGTGTTGGTGGTTGGTTTGGGGTGAGGTTCATTAGTGACTTTTTTATGTTTGGGATTTTGGCTCGGCTGCATCTCAGTGCGCTGGCAGCAAGTCAGGATGACCAAGCGAGTGCCAAAACATTTCTCATCTATTACACATCTAGAATACTGCTACTCTAAACTTTTGGGGGTCCAAGGGAGGCACTTGTTTCGGTGTACGAGTATCCAATTTTACTTGATTTTTTGTTTGTTTTCCTATTTCTTCATTTTATTGCAGTCCAGGGCCGCCGAGCTGTTGAACTTAGTTGAGGTACTGGCTGACATATTCCTTACGGTAGTTGTTGCTATCCAGCTCCGGAGCGCGGTTCAAAGGCGTCCACTTAGGCTCATCCTTGAAGAGTCTCATGGCATGAACGTACTGGGATTTCCAATGAGTTAGTCAAGAGATTACGCAGCGGTTGGGATTTGCTCAGCTCCAAGATCACTATCACTACTCAAGCAGCAAACAGCTTCATAGGACCGGAACAGGCGATGTAGCCCCAGCAGCAAGGAAGGGACTCACGTTGGACTCGTCTGTGGTGAATCGGTGAAAGATGCCCGCGGGCAGGATGATGAGGTCGTCCTTCTCCAGCTGGATGCGCACCCACTCGTCGCCCTTGTTGCGCACGTCAAAGTAGCCCTGGCCGCCGCGGATGTATCGAATCTCCTCGTCCTCGTGCAGGTGCTCGTTGAAGAAGGACTTGACCTTGTCCTCGTACACGTCGCCCATCTTGTCTGGCGAGACGACAATCTCGTCGCGGTTTCTGTACCCGCGCTCAGCGGCCAGGGCATCGACGTCGCTCGTCTCGGGAAAGCGGTGGTACAGCACGCCGAGGCTGGCCAGGTCCTCTGCGGTTACCTGGCGGCCGGAGTCGTGGGGCAGACGCTGGTCGCCCTGGCGGTTTTCCAATTTCCCACGTTAGATGACGACGTTCGAGTCTGATGACGCTTGCTGATACGGACGCCGACTGCTGTCGTTGACACGCCCCGGCTGGTGGTTGGGCGAGGGAGAGCTTACCGGCAGGTTGTCGTACATGTATGCCTTCATCTTGAGCGGCTGCTTCTTCGTCGTCGTCTACGGGATACGGGACGCTGTAACGGGGGTTTGGGAGGGATGACAGGGCAGCGCCATGGCGAAGACGTGATGCGAGCCTCGCTACTTATAGTAGCACTATTACCCAGAGGGACAACTTTGGGGGAAAAAAAAGACGGATTCAAGGTGAGATCGAAGCCCAGCGCCCCACCCCGCCTGACGCCCCCCTCCAGGTAGAGCTTACTGTATCATACCTTACCGAGTTGTCGGTAGGGTACCATGTCCCTCATGCTTGGTTGAGTGCATGCAGCTCAGCAAGAAAATGACCTCGACGGGGATGGATCGGAGACGCGGAATGATGAAAGATTTCGCTTATCAACGTGCTCATTCTATGGCGCCCTGATTGGAGCCTCGCCCTAGGCACGAGGTGGCTTACATGGAACTTGCAGCCTCCAACCTTGTCGGCGAACTACTTGTACTACTACTTGTTAATTCTCTACCTCTTACTTACCTTGCTATACAAAAAGATCGTACTAATGCCACTTGCAAATCCAGGCTACTCCAGCATGCAATCCCGTCCTGGCTATATATTAACATCAGCTTTGACCCCACCAGCTCGCTCTCACAATGACGAGAAATAAGCCCTAGAGGAAGAGTTGCGCGATTCAAGCTGGTGTCATCGGAGTAAAGCCGGACAATTAACATCTATGTACCTACAGGTAATAAAGCATACTAAGTAAGGTACATCAGTACGTGCCTACCTCACATCAGGTGGGCATGACCAAAGAGCTTCACATCATTGGTTCTGCTGCTACAGAGTACTACTAGGTATTAGAGTATCTAGTACTAGGTAGGTACCTAGTAATGCTCGGTACGTGTTCGGAGATGGCTCCAGGTTTGGCGGAACCGTCCCGCCTGTGTCTTTCCTTGTATTGAGAACGCGGCAACGATGCAAAGTATCAAAGTATCAAACCAAGGCTTCGGTGATGCCTCGAAGTTGCGCATTATCCTCTCTCCTGTCTTGATACATCCACCCAACAATGCCTCTATCAATCTTCATACCTCTCAATGTACTCGGTAGGTGGTAGTACGTCTTGAACAGGCAATGACCATTGATTAGTAGCTCCAGGGGTAGTAGTAGGTACCTACTAAGGTAAGGTAGACAGACCCCATGCACTTGAGCTTGGGCTTCTCCAATTACCCCACGCCAGCCTCTCAACAGCTATCCGCTGCACTACATCATAGATCCACCAGCATATTCCTCCTACTGTACTTACTGTATTCCGTACACACTTCATGCGTCTAGCCTATAGTCTTCAATCCTCCATGCTCCTTTTCTGCACTCGACAGAGCACCGCAGAGCAGCCGTTCAAAAGAGCAATGCGGCATATCCCCATCTTTCGTCATTCCAGGAGGCTCCTCCTCGGAGGCATTGGAACCAGCGTCTGTTACGGCGCCTTTGCAGCCAATTCCACCGTTCGGTTCGACTCTCGCCAAAAGGCGCCGCAAACACAAAGTCAGCCTGCAGACGCCGCCCGCGAACAGCTGCTCTCTCCTCGCATTATCCAGCAAGTATCTGCAGGCAGTATCATTGGTCAGCTAAGCAGGCGCTCATATACTTCAATGTCTTTCGCAAATCTCGAAAGAACGGCCAACTGACCATGATCCCTCGTACAGGATTTGGCACCGGGCTGGTCGTCTCCGTCTTCTCACGCACTCTTGTATTCATCGGCGGAGTGTTGGCGGCATTTTACCAGGTATGTGCACACGCATATTAGTTCTTACGGAATGTCCCTTCCTCTAACGTCTCTCGACTCAAAACAAGCTCGCCGCCTCATATGGGCTAGGTCTGCCGAGCATCGTCTCTTCTCACAGGTTTCTCACGGACACGTTCCCTTCTTTGAAGGTTGGCACGGGAAATGGTTGGTTCGTAGCATCCTTCAGCTTGACCTTCATCTTGGCAGCGTTTGCCCGCCTCTGAGATGGAATGCATCTGTCTTTGTCTTCTTCTTTGTGTCTTTGGCGGCTTCCGTTCAGGTGACTACCCTCATTCGATCGGCCGAGTCTCCCGTGTCAGCCAGGCCATCGTGAGAGCATCACCCTCGAAGAATCCCTTGGTCTTCTCCAGTATCTCTGCGTTGGAGGTGTTCAGCCAAGTCTTTTCAGCCTCCGAAAGCATGCTCTCGTTGATCAGGTTCCTGCAATAGGGGACCATTGTCACATGCTCAAATCCCAGGAATGGCTTGTCGCCAAAGGCATATTTCGTCTTCACCTCTTTGACCATGACGATGTTCTCAATTCGAATGCCGAAGCGCCCATCCTCATAGTATCCCGGCTCATTCGAGATGACATTGCCAGGCGCCAACGGGACTTCGGTGTACTGAATTCGGGTGCCGATGCCGATCGGGCCCTCGTGGACGTTCAGGAAAGATCCAACGCCGTGGCCAGTGCCATGTCGGTAGTCCAATCCGGTTTTCTGCTGCGGGTTAGCCGGGGCGCACAAACTTCAGGTTCAGGAACTCACCCAGAGATGTTGCCTGGCCAGAGCATCGAGAGCAAAGCCAGTCGTCCCCTTTGGGAAAATGGCCACGTCCAGGGCTATGTTTCCTTTCAGAACAAGTGTGTAAGCTTCCCTCTCGGCCTCCGATGGCTCTCCAAAGTGCAAGGTCCGTGTCGTGTCAGTGGTGCCATCCAAGTACTGTGCTCCTGAATCACACAGATATATGGCTTCGGGGTCAATAACAGCGCAGTTTCCACGCTCGGGGCCGTAATGGATAACTGCCGCGCTGTGAAGTCCTGTCAGTAACGCCATCCGCGGCGAGGCTACGCTGAAAGAAAGGGGCATGGGAAATATTAGGTAGTCAAACATACTTGGCACCCGTTGATGAAATGGTTGGGAATGAAAGGCCGACAAAGTGCTCGTGCTTGGATCGCAATTCTTCCAGTTTATCGGCAGCTTGTACTTCGTCCAGCACAGTCTTTTTGTTGATGAGCTGGTCTTCAAGCCAGGCAAAGTACTCGATCAGAGCGGCACCGTCTCTGATATGGCACGCCCGCATCCCCTCCATTTCGGTCTCGTTCTTGATGGCTTTGGCGTCTCCAACAGGGCTGCGGATCTCCTCGACTGCGCCGTCTCCTCCCAGCGCCCTCTTCAAGGCCCAGGAACCCTTGTTCGACATGAGGAAGCTGCCTGATGGGCTCGCCCCCTCTGCACTCTGGGCGGAGGCAACAAACTGCTGGTGGTGAAGTTCCGCATCGCGAAAAAAGCTCTCGTATGGCTTGATGGCCACATTGCACTTGTTCAAGTGCTCCCTGCACTCCTCGTCCAGCTTTGATTCGTCAACGTACAGGGCCGCTCCCTTTGGCGTGATCACAGCGTATGAGAAGAAGACTGGGTTGTAAGGAATGTCGCTACCGCGGAGGTTGAATAGCCACGCCACCTCGTCAAGCATGGAAATGAAAAGTCCCGGCGATCGCTTCTTCTCAAGCTCAGAGAAGACGTCGGACAACTTGCTCTGGACGGACTTGCCGGCGAACTTGTCAGACAGCACGGTGATGCGCTGCTGAGGTCGCGCAGGCCTGTCCTCGGCCCAAACGGCATCCACCAGGTTGATGTCGAGGGGCACCAGGTCGGAGCCGCCGCTTTTGCGAATCTTCTCCGCAAGCTTCTTCGCTATAGAGGCCGTGACCAAGGTCGAGTCCACGGCAACCGTCTTGCCCCCGGCCGCCTGCTCAGCCGCCCATTCTTGCCACGTGGGAACGTCCTGAAGCCCTTGCTTCAGCAGCGTCCAGTTGTCGTCCAGCTGCTGGGTAGCCTGGTTGAAGTAACGGCCGTCCGTCGCCAGAGCGGCAGCAGTCTCCGTGATGACTGCGCAACCAGCAGAGCCCGTGAAGCCGCTGATGAATTCTCGCCGAGCGTCGCATGCGGCAATGTACTCGGAGCTGTGGCTGTCTTCGGAGGGCACGACTGTGGAGGCACTGATGTCAGCTGCGCTGCGCAATGCAATGGACGGCAAGCTGTTATACCGTATACTTGGACGTTGTGCTCCTTCATCAGGGCCCGTAGCTTGGCAAGCTTCTGCGTTGTGTTTGCTTTGCCCATGGCTACGGTTGCGAGGCGGCTGATGGATCGACCCGGTGACGTCCGCAGTAATCTAGAGGCAAGACTCGGAGCTGCTGCTACGAGAGGCCTAAACATCGGATGTGAGGGCGGTGTTGATCCTCCTCGCACGCGCGGAGACGAAGACGGGCTGCCGAGGAGGGGTCGGATTCTTGACCCCGCCAAAATACCTGCCCACTAGGGAATCGTTTCCACCTGCGCGGAGGAGTCGAACTACAGTACTGTACATACAGGAGGCACCGAACCTGGTGGTGTATGCAACGTATTACACTACATATTGAAGATCACCGCTGCATCACGAATGGGGTATTATGCCGTTGAGACCATCCGCCGCAATGTGCAGCAGGGATTTACCAATACTAATCGTCCACAAGAATAGATTCTCTAAGCAAAAAGATAACCATCACGACTTGGAAGAGAAAAAAAATGTTTAGCTTCTCTTTGAGTGAGCGTGTCATCCTTAGTGCAGGGGCCATGCTAATCTTCTCTGTTGACCTGTTAGCGATTCGAACTGATGACCTCTGGGGGTTCCGAGGAAAAGCCGAAACGAACCTGTATCGTTATAAATTGACCAAATGCCCGAAGGCGATAGACTACCATCAAACAGTACTTATATACCTACGAGGTTGGGGGTAGTTTTGCAGCAGACTTATAGCCACTATTTTTATCCAGCAGAGTGCCTTTAGACTATAGCTCTTACATAATACCATTTCATGCTGTTTCTTTAGGAATTATATTACAGCTGCTAAGCTTTTATTACTATAAATTATTATATAAGCCTCTTTACTATTCCAGGCTTAAAATTATTATATAATATATATTATAATAAATAAAAAGTGCTATAAAAAAGACCTTACTTTAAAAGCACTTTACTAAATAAAAATAATAGCTATAAGTCTGCTATAAAACTACCCCTAGCCTCTTAGGTAGTACTGCAGAAGTTAGCTAAAGTAGTTAATAATACATAAGTAAGTACTTACTAGTGTTTTTTAATAGTAGTATATTAGTTCTTTTATAAATAGCTATATACCTTTATTACTTAATATTAAAGCTTTAGTATATAAATTTTAATTTTATAAGCCTTTATAAAGCCTTAGTTTATATATATTTATAACTAGCTATATATTTTAAAAACTATAGAAAAATATTAAAGGTTTTTTTAACTAGTTTTAAATAATAAAAAATAAGTAATATAGCTATATTTTATTATAATTAATTAATAATATATAAAAAAGTATTTAATCTTAAGCTACTTTTATAATATATTACTTATTTTATATAAAAGTTTTTATATTTAGCTTTTTAATATTTTTATAATTTTATATAATAATAAAATAAATATAATATATATACTTTAATAATAAAAGTATTTTTTTATTAAAGTAATAATATATATTTATAATAAAAATAAAAAACTATATAAAAGTACTTTTAACTAGTATTAAAATTTATATATTATTTAAATTATAAATTAAACTTTTAATATTTTTTTAAAAAAAAACTAACTAACTTATAAAAACCTATTTTATTTAATTAAATAAATAAGTATATAAAAATAATAATTTAAGCTATTAATAATATAATAATAAATAGTATAAAAAAATTAATTCTCTCTTTTTATTATTATATAAAAAATAGTCTTTTATACTTATAAACTAATTAATTAAGTAAGGCTAATATAATATATATATTATTAAGCTATATACTAAACCTAAGGCTTATAGCCTTTTAAATACCTTTTTAAAAAAATTATTTATTTTATTACTTATATATCTATTTATTTATTACTTATTAACTTTATATATTCTTTTATTTATTAATTTTATTACTTTTTATTTATATTTATAAGCTTTTTTGGATCCTCTAGATAACCTCAGATCAGCTGCCGCCTCTCTTG
>NW_006711185.1:0-22504 GCF_000167675.1 Trichoderma reesei QM6a
GCTATAATTTAATTAATTTTAATATAACTAATTATAATACTTTTTAATAGTTTTAATTTAAAACTAGATATATTTAAGACTTATACTATTTTATAAATACTATTACTATAATTATATATTTAATAGCTTCTTTTTAATAGTTACTATACCCTTCTTTTATTAAAGAAAGCTACTTAAGGCTATTAAACTATTTTACTTCTCTTTTTTAATTTATATTTTTAAGCTAGCTAATAATAGCTTTATAAAATATTAACAGGACCTTAGGTAAAGAAAACTAGCTAATTTACTTATAAGTATACTAAATAAAAGCTTTTAGTAATTAGTATAATATTACTATAGTATCTTTTTTATAATTATTAGACTGCTTTAGTATTTACTTTATAATAATATCCTTAAAATATAAGGGTATACTTATATAGCTTAAGAAACTAAGTTTTAAATTAACTAATAAAGTTTCTCTCTTACTGCTATTTTTTAAATAAATAATATAAAGTAAATTATTTATAGCTATCTTCTTCTTATCTTATATATAAAAAGCTTATTTTATTTCTTTTTTAAACTATTCTTTCTGCTTAGTTTTATTAATAACTGCTATAACCTTTAAGTGCTATTTATACTTTATTTACCTTTTTTAAAAGAATCTGCATTTAGTTTAATTATTATATTATAAATCTTTTAAAAAGTATAGGCAACTTTTAGTAACTATTAATACTTTTTAGCTAATAGTTTATATAAAAATGCCTTAAACCCTTTAATTAATTTACTTATACTATTAAAAGTGTATAAAAGGCTAAAGAAAAGGTTTAAAAGCTTTATAAAATACTTTATAAAGTCTAAAAGGTATAAACTGCTATTTTATAAAAAAGAGGTAAGGATATAATTATTTATATAAGAAAAAGAAATAGATATAATAAGTAAGAATATCCTTTAATAAGTAAGAGAAGTTTAAAAAAAAAGAATAAAATAAAGTGTCTTTTTTAGTTTTTTCTTTTTATTAAAAAAACTTTTTTAACTAGTTAATTAAGGAAGATTAGTATATTATAAAATAAACTTTAATATAATAATCTTTTATTAAGTTATTAAGTAAAAGAATAGCTATTATATACTTTATAAAAAGGTAAATATCTTCTATATCTTAATTAAATAAAATATTAGCTTAAAAGTAAAGCTAGATATTAAACTTTATTATAAGTTATACTATCTCCCTTTATTACTTTATATCTCTTCTCTTTTAAATATATTTTATATATATTATAATTCTTACTACTTTTACTTAGTTTTAAAAATAGTAATAGCTTTTTAAAAGGTTTTAAAGTCTTTATAATAGCTAGACCTCCTACTATAGTATTAGCTATAGCTTACTAAAAGACTTAAGGTCCTTTTAATTATATAACTTATTCTTTATAAAGCTAATAATAACTTTAACTTAATAAGAAGTTTTATAGTTTATATAATAATAATACTGCTTCCTACTATAATATTAGCTATAGCCTCCTAAAAGACCTAAGGCCCTTTTAATTATATAACTTATCCTTTATAAGGCTAATAGTAACTTTAACTTAATAAGAAGTTCTATAGTTTATATAATAATAATACTGCTTCTTACTATAATATTAGCTACAGCCTCTTAAAAGACTTAAGGTCTTTTTAATTATATAACTTAATTAATATAAAATAAAGTTAATGCCTTTATAATAATAATAGCGCTTTTTATAATAACTAGACCTCCTGCTATAGTATTAGCTATAGCCTTTTAAAAAACCTAAGGTCCTTTTAATTATATAACTTAATTAATATAAAATTAAAGGCATTAACTTTTTAAAAAGTTTAAAGTTTATATAATAATAATAGCGCTTTTTATAATAACTAGACCTCTTACTATAGTATTAACTATAGCCTTTTAAAAGGCTAAAGGGCTATTTAATAATATAGCTAACTTTTTAAAAGGCTTATATTATAATAATAGCACTGCCTATAATAAATCAGCTTTTTATAATTACTATTTCTTAATAAGATATTTTATATTCTTTATTATATTACTAGCTATAGTTACTTAAAGAAAAGGATAGTAAAAAGAGAAAAGGAGTAAAAATAAAAAGGTAATATAAAAAAGTAAGTATATATTATAATTACTTTTTCTTTATATAAGATATATACTCCTTAACTAAGAAAATTCTAACTTTTACTTTTTACTTACTAACTTCTATTTAATATATACTTCTCTTTATTACTTATTTCTCTTTATATATCTACCTGCTATACTTTCCTACTATACTTATTTATTATACTTCTTTTTAATATACTTCTTTTTACTGCTTATTTCTCTTTATATATTTACTTATTATATTTCTTTACTATCTTCTTTTTAATATACTTTTTTATTATACTTCTTTATTATACTTCTCTTTAATATACTTCTTTTTACTAAGCTGCTTATATTTTTTTATTCTTAATAATTTATAATAATAGTATATTAAAAAGCTAATATAATATACTATAGTAAAAAAGCTAGGAATAAGGCAAGGGATTACTAGTAATAATAAGTATATATAGCTTTTTATAAAGAACTCTTTATTTATAAATAATTATATTCTTTTTTATAAGCTAATTATATAATTAAAGATTTTTATAAACTACTTAGTATAGAAATTATTAAATAATTTACTTATTATAGTATAAAAGTTAGCCTATTAGCTAAATTCTAAGATATTAAAAAGGAGGCTTTAATAACTAGATTTATAAAGGTAAAAGGAACTTAAAGCTAGTAGGTTTTACTTTTTCCTTAAATATTAGCCTTATTTTATAAAAATACTAATAGTATTATTATAAAGTAAATAAAAAGGATAATCTCTTTAAATATAGGCTTTTTTTTATTTTTATAAGAGATTAATTAATTAATATCCTTCTTTAATAAGTATAAGAGAGGACTAGGAATTAAGTTTTACTATTAAAGATATTATAAAATATATATTTATAATAGTATTTAAAAAAGAGAAAGGAATTTTAAAATATAAGCTTTTTATTATAAAGTAAAAAGAATTTAATACTTATAATTTAGTATGCTAACAGATAGTGTAAAAAAGGTTAATTCTCTCTCTCTACTACTGTATAAAGAGATAGGCTTTTATACCTATAGACTAACTGACTAAGCAAGGCTGACATACTATATATACTGTCAGGCTGACATACTAAACCTAAGGCCTATAGCCTTCTAAGTGCCCCCCTAAAGAAAAAAAGAAAATCATCCTAATTTCATCACTTATAACGCCTATCCATCTGTCCACCCATAAACTCCATGCATCCTTTCATTTATCAGTCTTATCAGCTTCCCGCTTGCGCTTATAAGCTTCTTCTCCCTATTTCCAAGCTTTAATTCCTTCTGCAACACCTACAGCAATACAGGCTTAAGTTATTTTTTCTATAATAACTAAACCGTCTTTAATGCCTTTAGTAATCATTAATTATACTTATTAAAAAGCCTTCGCCTCTACCCACTAGCAGTATTTTTATTCTATCTGCTTAATATAGTCCTTTATTCTATATGCAATTCCTTATATATAGATTACTATATATCCCTTAATTTCGCAATCGTTAACGCATTTAAGCAACTCGGCAATCAGCTTATTAGCAGAGTCAGACAGCCATTCTAGGATTCCTAGCAGCTTACAGGTCTCCTACTAGGTAATAACTGTCATATTATTATTTTTATATTTATCTAGCAGTGCAAGGGTGTCTTTATAGCTAGCCATTATAGCCCAAGTCTTAATCTTCTCTTAGGTTTCTTTAAACAGGACTGCAATAATTTTTTCCACTAACTTATAGTGTAACTAGGCATTAGTAATTATATTCTATTTCTCCATCAGTACCTTTTAAAGATCTTAGGCCACTTTCTGCTCTGCTTCTATCCAGTTAAGACTCTTCATTATGTGTTAAATAATAGGGGGTAGTAGAGTTAGCTAGCGCAGCCTAGTCTAGATTAATTAAAATTATTAACAGCATTCTATAATACCCGCCATATTTTAAACCGTCATGTCAACACTAACTTCATTATCTAACATAAATAACAGGTCGCTGTTATTAACTATAATAAGGTTCAGCTAAATTTCCCTATAAATTTAGTTTATTAGTTAGACAGGGTAGTTATTAGCCTTCCAGTTTATAATTAACGCATGGGCGAATTTAAACACCTTATATTTTATAATAATGTCTAAGGCAGTGTCATTCTTATCAGGCTCCAGGAGACAGAACTTGCAAACTATAATAGCACACACCACCGTCAGTGCATTAATAATATAATAACATCCAGTCACTTCTATCTAATTGCAAACTTTTTCCAGTTTTTCCTTACATACCTTATAACCACCCTATTTTAACTAGACAGTGGCTAGCAGGACGCCAGTCTTAACACACTTATTAATACATGCCTTAAAATAGTCTAAATATTTTTTATATTTAAGGTGAATAAGTTTAAATACACCCCTGACCAGTTTCTTAAAGTGAAGACATAGGTCTATAGTAGACAGCAAGACTAGCGCATGCTTACTAACATATCCTTTCTAATACTTCCTATAGGCCTTCTAAACAGTCTTAAGTTCCTAAGCAGTCCATCCCGCCAGCAGAGCCACTTTAATAATAAGGTTTAGTGCATTCTTCCTGCCCTGCAGTATAATAGCAGCTATTTTCAGTAGCCTGCCTTCTATACTAAGAGCGTTATAATATATATAGTAAGAAACGCAAGGTAAGAGGCAGATTAATTAAATAAAAGAAAGTAAAAAAACATAAAAAAGCAGACTAAAGAAAAGAAATAAGTAAGGGAACCTAAGGATAGTAAGAGCTATAAGAAAGCTTAAGTTAATTATAAGAACTAAGTAAATGCAGAGCAGGTCTATGCATTCTTTCACTTTAGTATATATATGCCTAGTTATTACCTTATCATTTTAATATCTTTCTACTAGGAATTTACACCTATATATTCATCTTTAGTATTTAATGCACCTTTATGCTCTTAAGGTCTAGAAGTAAGTCCCAGGTGGGCTTTCTTTACTTAAACTCCTGCACCAGGTCCTCTACTATCCACACTAGCTCTCTTCTCTTAACCTATTAATCATTATATAGGCCGCAACCTTTCCATCTCACCAGATACTTAATTTAATAATTCTTCCCTCTTTTATTTAATTGTTAGTTAACCAGCTTTTCCACCTTATATTATTCTTCCTTATTAACTATAATCCTTTCTAAAGGCAGCGCCTGTTAGTTAAAAGGATCTGGTGTTATTAGTGCTAGAAAGAGGTGTGTAACTAAGACCACATTATGTACCCTCCATTAAGGCAGAAGCTTAAGTTAGTAAGCCAGCAGACTAATGCATTTTACCACTTTAAATAGTCCTATGCATTAATTTAACCACTTACGTAGTAGCTTTCTAGGCAAGTGGTATCCCTTATACAGCCTTAGAAACACTCTATCTCTAACTTTAAACTTAATTAGGTTATAGTGTTAGTTATATACTTGCTTTACTATCACTAAAGCTCTCTCTATCAGGTGCTAGGCCTCTTGTATATATAATAGGCAAAGGGTGTTAACAGCTTCCTAGTCAAGCTGCTGATTTTTCTTTATAACATCTAACAGGCCGTTCAGTTTAAATCCCATTACCAGCTTGTTAAGTGACCGTCCTACTGCTATGCTAACTATATTATTAAGATAGAACTATAGCGCAGGCATGACTTCTAGCTATAGAATATCGCTAGTTATAGTATAATATTACAGCGCCATTTCCATAATCTAATTCTTAACTTCTAACATTCTATCTGTTTATAGATAGTATGCAGTTCTAACAGCCAGTCTAACCAAAAGTGCTATAAACAGGTACTTCTAAAATTCAGATATAAATTTTAAATCTCTATCACTAATAATTACCTTTAGTATGCCCTAATCATATAGAAGTAGCGCTTAGAGGAACACTATAGCCTATTATTAAGCTGTGTATTTTATTAATCTAAGTATTAAAAGTAACTTACAGCTTTATTTATAGGTAACCGTAAGCATAGCATTAAGCAGATAGTTGTAACTGTCTATCTTCTAAAATAATTAGGGTTCCTCCAGCAGCATACTAATAATAAAATCCATTATAACAGTATAGAATAGCTAAGCTGGCATTTAAATAGGTTACAATTTGCCTAAAGGTTTTGCTATATCTTTACAGTTAGTAAGACAGGTTAAATAATAAGCGATATACTATTATAACTGTCTAGCCAGTTATAAGATGCTAAAACCATCTAGTAAAGCAAGCGTCTTCTTTAATCCTAGATAGAACTGCACGTTATATGCTGCCTAGAATACTTCTTTAACGCAGTTAGATAGAATGCAGAGATAAGCTTAACCGTTATTATCTTTCTAATATATAAGCCCATTTTCGCAAAAGAAAGGCATATAGATCGGCTATTACTTCTAGTTATAGTAAGATATCGCTGCTAACTTATCCTTCCTAGCCAACTCTATTAATTTCGCCTATCTCTTTTTATTTTCTTTAACCATCTTTTAGATAGCGTTAAAGTGCTAATTATCCCTATATCCTTCTTATATTTTCTTCTTTAGATTATTAGTAACCAGGAGCTTTATTAACATATAGTATATATCCAGATCCTAGACTTTATTTAATTCACTCCTTCCTTCCTCCTTAGGTATATTAGAGTTTATAAGAAGTTATAAAAGTGCATCTAGAACTAGGTTAGTCTTGCCTAGGATATAGTAGACTTTAAGCTAGAATTAGCTTAGATAGATTAATACACCTATTAATTACTAATTAGCTTTTATAAGGTCTGCTGTAAATATAGTAGTATAGTTAATAATTCCTTTTATAGCTTAATAATTAGTTAGAATCTAGACCAGCTGCTAATATAACTAGATTATAGTTTGCATTTTCTTTACTGCCTAGACAAGATATACCACCTCTAATTCTATTAGTTTATATTATTATTCCGCCTTTAAAAGCAGCCTGCTAAGGAATATAATTAGCTGGATTTAGTTTACCAGTATTACTAAAGGCTCCCATTAATTAAGTTTAAGATAAAAGATAAACACTCCTAAACCTTAGCTACTTGCATCTAACTTAAAAAATATAATTCTTACTAGGTTATAATAATAGAGACATATACTAAGGGTTAAACCTTCCTGCAGCAGTTAAAAGGAGTCGCATTCTAGCTTTATAAGTGTAAAGATAACCTGTTATAACTTAAAATGTTATGCTTTTTTATTAATATTTATTATCTTTTGCCCTGTCTTCTGCAGGTCAGCAAGCAGATCTGTCTTCTATTTCTCTAATAGTTCGGCCTTTATTTAAAAGCAGTAGATAAATTATCTTAAGAACGTTACTATACTAAGGTATGTCTCTAAGTTAGCCAGATTAGCTAGTATTAAGATTTTCTTAATAGCTTTAATCTATTCACTTGTGGTTAATAAACCTAGAGCGTCCACCTTAAACCTAAGAAGCTGGACTAATAGGTAACCGCAAAAGGACTTCTTTAGCTATATTGCCAGCCAGATGTTAGAGAACAGTTAAAAGATAGTCTTTAAGTGCTGACAGTACTCCTTAAAGGTATTGCTAAAAATAACCACATTATTAATATAGGCTTAGGTAAAAGACTTAAATAGGTACAACCGTTAGTCTATAAATCTCTAAGTAAATGGCAGTAAGTTCTAATATCCCATTAAAACCATATATAACATTTCCAGCCCTTATAGACTAATCAGTACTATATAATCCTTATGTTTTAAATAGACAGGCAATTAATAAAAAAAGGCTAACGCATCTAATACTATAATATATTTCTTGCCTCTTAGGCTACTAATAATCTCTTCCTGTAAAGGAATAGGGTATATATCTAGAATGGCAATCTTATTAAGTGATCTAAGATCCACTACCATTCTGCCTTTTTTCTTTCCGTTAACTGTCTGCCAGATAATAAAGATAGGGGAGGCTAGCGGAGTGGGTTAGCGCATCCACAACGCTCTGCTTTATGCATAAAGGTCGTCCAGCACCCTATCCATAAACTTATAATCCTCCACCCCCAGCAGGTAGGGACATGTTAAGGTCTTAAAGGTCTGCCAGTTATTAATAAGTAGAATCTTCATTTTCTTATCTTCTAGTAATAGAATAATACCATAATCGCGCCAGATATCATATTCTTTAACTATTTTCTATAGTAAATCGGCCTCCTATAGATCTTCTGCACACACTCTAACTCCATTCGTTAATACTCACTCCTGCATATCAGTGGGTTTTTTTATCTATCCCTGCTTCTCCTGCAGTGCCTCCACTAATATATCCGCCAGCTGCTTCTAGATCTTTTCATCAGTTATTATAAAAATATTCTAGAATACTCTATTAGCATTAATATCCTAGGAGGTATTATCTATCTAACATTCCCATAGGGCACGCGCCTAAGTATATAAGATAGCAGAGTACACTTCTATATCACAATCTATTATTATTCTAATCTTCTGCTTATAATAGAAAGTAAGAGAAGCGTCTGTCATATTCATAACTAGTACCTAACTGCTTAAGTTATCCGCATATATCACCAGCATTATACAGACATAATTAATAATGCCAGGTGCTATAGCTATAAAATAATATATTCATACATTATTATATTCATCCCTTAACACTAACAGTTTATAATAAACTAGCATTCGCACCAAGGTGTAAAGGCATACAGTTATTTAACCACTAACCACCACCTAATAGGTAATCCTGTTTTATTTACAATAACTTTTAATAAGGATATAGGCGCTATAGGCCGCCCTAACCGTTATATAATTGTCAGCAATAAGCAGGTTTATTCTATACTAATAAAGAAAATTAATGCCTAGCAGGATGTTTAGCTTTAGGTTTTTCTTTAGCCATCCTTTTATATAAAAGTGTATATTAACTAGTATGCTATCTTTTACCCTGCAGATATAAAAGTTAAACCTGGCTTTCCGCATTATAATAACCTTTCTATCTGCATAATTTATAACATTTAGCATATTAGCGTTAAAGTATATAGTATTTAAGGAGTATTTATAAAGCCAATCTTCATCCATAATAACTTCTAAACATCCCAAGTCCACTGCAACTGTTAATTCCTCAGAGTCTAGATTAAACTAGATTTTTATCTTTATATAGGTATATTAACTTAGCGCATCTTCCTTAAATAGTTAAGCTTCTACTACTTATCCTAGTTAGAACTTCAGTCTAGAGTCCAGTTATTAGTGTCTGCATTTATTAAAGTAAATATGGCATATCAGTTAAAAGCGGGAGGGAAATTTCTTCTAGTATTTATAGCATGCATGCTTCTGCAGCTCTAGGGTCAGTTTATCTATTAATTTCTATTATTAATATAGTTAAAATAGTAAGACTGCCTTTTTATTTTAGCGCTTGCCAGACTAATTTAACATCACAGAGGGTTTATAAACAAAGTAGGTAGAAGTGGTCTTATTCTCAGCTACATCATCCTCATAGTCAGACTGCTTAAACTCCTTAATTATCTAGTATCCCTAGGAGTTAAGTTCTGCTTCTAGCTTATCCACCACTAGATCCTTAATATTAATATAAATATCCTCTATCTAGCCAGCATATACAGCATCACTTAAGAACCTTAACTAACAGCAGTATTATTATTAGTTTTAGTTTCTAGGTCGCCTATTCTAATACTTTCTATCTCTCCAGAATTATTTACGTCTAGCATCTCTATAGCCGCGCCTGCGTTAATTTTGCCTAAAGTTATTACCTCCTCTGCTATACTAAAAAGGAGCTTATCCACTACCTACATATAGACAAAACTAAGTAGTACCCCCTTACATATTCAGTCTGTAGTTCTGCTAACCAGTTAGCGGCTGATTTACATTTTATTATCCTGACTGGTTAGCACCATAGTAGGTCTTGCTGTCTATAACTTCTTTAAAGGAGACTAATAGGAGGCTAAGCAGATGCTTATTACACAATAGTTAAGTGGTCTACAGTATGTCAGATTACTGACCAGAACCGCCTGTAAGTACTGCCATCCTAGCTTACTGCTTATCCCTAAGATGCTTAAGATAATTATTCTTTAATATAGTAGGGTAGGGCTTAAAAACCAGTTTATATAAAGCAGGACTAATATAAAGGTACAGCTAGGTAAGTTATTAGCCTGTTATAGTAAAGCCTGCTGCAGTAGCCAGGCGGAAAAATTTCATAGCCCACGGATAAATATTAACTCTGGCTTAACAGTCCTTATCTATATACCATTATTTAGCAAGTTAGTCCACTGCATTAACTTAATCCAGCTAGAATTGCTTTATTAATGCAGCAATCTAGTTATTAACAGATCCTTTAATTTAAAGTTTCTCCTGTAAGAGTAAGAGGGAGCCCTATTAATAAAGTGCCAGTTTATAAAAGAGCTACGGCAAGTTAAGGGCAATGTGGCTGTAACGTTTATTAGTAGTAGCATTATCCTAAATGCTTTTAACAAACTGTTTAACTATATTCCAGACAACTGTATTACTGCTAACAGCATTATCCTCAGCGCCTGGGTTAAAGTACCTAATGTAAGTAATCTTCTAGAAGTCTTTAATACTATTTTAAGTGGCACTTTAAACGGCTATAGTATCCAGGAGGCAACCAAACAGATAACTAAACTATTTATCTAAAAGAGTGACTAAGAGAGTAAGGATATTAATGCCTTCTAGGGCAGGTATAGCCGCTATCTTAAGGGATATTAGAGATAGTAACACAGAGGGCGACAGAGTAAAGGGGGACAGTATCTGCACGCAGTTATCTAGCAGTTCTAAATTACAAATATCCACCTCCCATATCATAAACAACAGTTAGCAAGGCAGACTTACCTAAACAGTAACAGACTAATACTAAGGTTAGGAAACAGATCTAGGAGGAGGTAGGGAAAGTAAGATCTAAATCTTTATAAATATACATTTAATGCCTAAGGACTAAAGCGGGGTAGTAGGCAATAACATAACATTATCAGCTATCTCAGAAAGAACGCCAAAATTATTAAGCAGATCCTTTAAAAGGCCTTCTAAGCAGGAAGGAACAGTTAATAACGCTTATCCTATCACCCGCAGTTACCCTAGTTATTTAGTAATACATCTTGTCAGTAAGGCTAGTGTTTAAAGGAGGAGATTATCCACGCCAGAAATAAGGTTTAGAATCAACAGTAAGCTTTCTAGCACCGCCTATCATTACTAATGCTAGACAAACTGCTAGAAGTTTTATTTAGCATGTCATCTATTAACCCACTTAAAAGGGTAGGAGGTAAGCAACTTACTAAGAGTGGTAATATCTACAATATAGGTAAGTGATATAATATTATCTTCTATTAAATAGTTAGTATGTAGATAGCCAGTCTTAAGGAATAACAATATGCAACAGCTTATGCAATATAGTTATTCTAACACTATATAAGGCAGAGGTTAACAACTAAAGGTTAATAAAAGACGCATTATAGCAGGTAGACTAAAACAAATTAATAAAGGAGAGGAACAGACAAATAAAAGATAAAGAAAAAAAGTTAAGGACTAGCTTAACCATCTATCTCAACAGCTAGACAGAACTCCATCTACTAGCAGACTTCTAGTGCGAAAATTTACAATAGCAATAGGCGCAGATTATAGTCTGCAATTACTACCACTTAGTATGCCAACAGATAGTGTGAAAAAGGTTAATTCTCTCTCTCTACCACTATGTGGAGAGATAGGCTTTTATACCCATAGACTAACTGACTAAGCAAGGCTAACATACTGTATATACTATCAGGCTAACGTACTGAACCTAAGGCCTATGGCCTTCTATAATTATTTATAAATAGCTAGGAAAACTTAAAAATAAGGGATAAAAAATAAAAGTATACTATTTATTAAAAGGTTTTAGCTTTAGTCTTATACTTAAGGTTTATAAAAAAGCAAGGTTAATAAAGATTTTATATATCCCTTTAGCTATATAAAAATTAGTAAAGCTTTTATATATCCCTTTAAATATAAAAGATTTAATAAATTTTATAAAGTAAGATTATATACTATTACCTTAAATAGTAGAATTATATATCTTTATATTCTTAACTATATTAATATTTAATAATATTAATAATATTAATAATATTAATCCTTATAAAAGCTGCATATACTTATATATATATAATAAAAAGCAAGTTATTATAATACTATTACTTTAACTAAATAAATAAATACTTAGTATTAAATACCTTTTTATATATAGCTTTAAGTTTATACTACTATTTATAAGCTTCTTTATAATATATATAGCAGTATAATATATAAGTTAAATAAAGGCATATTATAATAGTATTAAACACTAGGCATGCCTATATATTAAAGTTAGAATTAGCTAAATAATTAAAGTTATTATTCTTATTTTTATTTTTTTTTTTTTTTTTTTTTTTTTTTTTTATTTTCTTTTTCTTTTTTATTTTTATCTTTATCTTCCTTTTATTATTATTATTATTATTACCTTTATTATGCCTTTTAAAAAAGCTAACTTTAAGAGTAAGGGCAAGGCCTTTACTAGCAGTATAGTTTATATTTTTAAACCTTTAAAAGCCTTTTTTTATATTTTATAGCACTAACTTGCTTTTAATATAAGAAAAATTAAAAGATAATACAGTCTTAAGTTAATAAAAACAGCGCTAGCTTATTAATAGCAGTAATAATAGCAGCAGCCTTATAAGATTTATTATATAAAAATTATATTAAGAGTATTATTATTAGTAGGAGTATTATTATAAATAATAAGGCAACTTCTTTTAATAAATATATAATTTTACTTAGCGCCTTTTAATAATATAAGCTTTATTATAAAGGCAGCTATAAATATAACTCTTAATAGGCTTATTTTCCTTCCCCTTTTCTCCTTTTATATTAATTAAATATATAGCTATTATAAGCTTATGCCTTTTATTTAATAGTTAAATTATGCCCTTAATAAAAATAATAAAAAGGTATTTTTTTTATTTTAGCTTCTTATACTTTATACTAATTATAAATTAAGTAATAAAGTAATGCTATATAGCCCTATATCTTATATTTAATATACTTAATAATAATAATCTAGCGCTAGTAATAAATAATAATAATATTAATAATAAAGTAAGCTGCATATAGGCTTATAAAGCATAAAAGACTATTATTAATTATATTTTCTAAAAATAAGTACTAGCTTTAAAAAAAAAGTATAAGTATTTTATATTATAATTTATTACTTTTATTATTATTCTTAATATTATGCATTTTTATTTATATAAAATAAAGGCACTAAATTAATTATACTTCTTTTATATTAAGATATCTTAAACTTAATAAAGCCTATTAGGCTAAGTAGTATAAGTATTTTAGGAGTTATAAAAGGTTTTAGGTTTAACTACTATTAATAGTATAATATAGCTAGGTTTATATATTTTTACTAAAAGTCTTTTAAATATTAAGAGGCATATAAATAAAAATAAATAAATAAATCTTTTTTTTTTCTTTTTTTTTTTCTAGTTTATAGCTTAAAAAAGCTAGCTATACTTATATTTTTAAAAATATACTTAATCCTAGCCCTTTACTTAAAACTCTTTTTTAATATAAGGATTAGGCAATCCCTTTAATTTTTAGTCTTAATTTTTAAGTTAATTAGTGCCTTTTATTAGTTAACTATAAAAAAGGCACTGCCTTTTTTTTATAAAAATATCTACTAGAATTTTATTTTTTTACTTTTTTATTAGCCTTTTCCTTTTTCTTATAATTTTCTACTACTTAAAACTACTTAAGCACTCCCCTTTTATTTTTATAATTATATATATACCCCCCTCTTAATAAAGTATTACTTTAAATACTTCCCCTCCTTTATGCATTTTCCTTAAGTATTTTACTTAATATTTTTAACCTTTAATTATATATGCCTTTATATATACTTATTAAAAGCACTTTAAATAAGGAAAAGATTAAGAAAATTTATTAAAATATTTTTTATTAATATGCTATATAAATCTTTTTATTAAAAAGAAATTTTTATAAAGGGGGCAGTATACTAGTTTTTTTATTTAAGATTAAATATTTAGTATATATATCTTACTATAGGTTTACTTAATATAATTACTTTAAGTATATAAATTAGCCTTAATTTTAAACTTACCTAATTTAAAATGCTTATAGACTAGGCAGAAAAAAGGTATTTTAAAATTATAAATATTATAAATATATTTTATTAATAAAAACCTATTAGTAAATATACTATAGTTAAAAAGGCATTATAGCTACTTAAATACTTAAGGTTATAAAAGTTAAGTAATAGCAGTAATATCCTTATTACCCTTTAGCAGCTATTCTCTTAAATATATTATAAGCTTATTAAGGAGTATTATAAAAGGCAGTTAGTTTATAAGCAGTAAGAAAAGTTTCTTAATATTACTATTACTTTATTAAAAAAGGACTTATTATAAGCTAGTAGTAAGAGGATTATATAAGTATATTATTAGTTTTTCTTATACTTATAATTAATTAACCTTAGTAAAATAGGTTTAGTATTTTTAAATTAATAAAAGTTTTTTTAAGCAGTTATTAATTTATTAAAGTTACTTTTAAATCTTCCTTTCCTTTTTAAATTTTAAATTATATTTACTATATATAGTAATTAACTTTTATCTTAAAGCTTTTATATCTTCCTATTTCTTAAATATATTCTATTTATACTTAATAATATAAAAAGGGGCATAAAGGTCTTATTATAAAAATACTTAAAATATAACACTTTATAAGGCATTATTTTATTATTTAAGTTTACTAAAAGTAATTTATAATAGCTTATTTTATATTTAGACTAGCTAATAAAATCTTTTAAAGACCTTTATTATATATAAAAGTATATAGTTTTAAATAGCTAAAGTTAAGCTTCTTATTATAAAGAAAAGAGTATTAGTAATAAGAAAAATAAATAAATTACTATTAAAATTAACCTATTATTAAGCTAGCCTTTAGCGCTAACTTTTAATATATATAATTATTTTCTTTTATAAGACCTTATAATAAACTATATATAGTTTTAAATATTTAGAAACTTATTATAAAATATTAAAATAATTACTTTTTTCTTTTTAAAAACTTTATTACTTTATTTAAGCTAGATGTAATTTATACTACTTTTAAAAGGTTTAGGCTATAGGACCTGTTTATATAAATAATATTAAGCTTTAAAAGTATTATTAATAATAGCCTAGGCTATAAGAAAAGTAATAAAATAAAGCAGTTTATATAAAATAAGTATTATAAAAAAGTGCAGTTTATATAAGTAAGAAGATATTAGCTTAACTAACACTTAGTTAAAGGAGGGCATTATAGGTAATATTACTTAAAGCGTTAATCTCTTTAAATATAATCCTTCTTTTACTTAATATAGTAAATAGTAATAAATACTACTAGCTAGGTCTTAGTTAAAATATTTAAATCTTTAACCTAAGTAAGCTTAATATTATTATAAAGGATATTAATAAAACTGCTTAGCCTTTAGCTACTAATATTACTTAAAAGTATAATATAGTAAAATATAAGGTATATATATAGCCTATAAGATATATATTTAGTACTTATTTAAACTATATTAAAATAAAAGATTATATCTTTTACTATTATTTTAAATTTCTTAAAACTTTACTTAAGGGAAAGACTAAGTTTATAAGCTAGATATAAAATCTATTAAGCTTATTATAACCTATTAATGCTTTATTAATTATTTTAAGTAATTAAAAAGGAGTGTAAAATAAATACTTACTTAAGTAATTTTATATATTAGACTATAACTATAATTAATATTTTAAAATAAAAAAAAAAATACTAAATTAATACTTTAGCTAAATCCTTACTTTACTTTACTTTTAATACCTTACTATTAGCTTTATTAATAAAAAGAGTTTATATATCTTTAACTACTAAGGCGCTTTAAATAGTTTATACTTTTATATACTTTTTTAAACTTAAATATAAATATTTTATAACTAAGCCTTTAATATATATTTTAAGAAATATTTAAAAAATTAATTAGACTTGCTTTATATTAATATAAAGATTAATTTAAAGGCTATTAAGGTCTAGATTTAGATTTAAAGTAAAGCTAGATAATCTTAATAATTAGCACCTGCTTAAAAGCAGCTAGGATTTAAGTAAAAAGGAGTAGTGTTATACTATTTCTAATTCTTTTAAATTTTATTATAGTGCTTTTATATATATAGGTTTATATATAAAGCTTTATTAAGTAGGCTTACCTAGTATTATATAAAGGAAGCTAAAGCAGCTTCTTTATTAAAAGCCTATTAGTAAGGTTATTTAAAAAGATAAGGTCTTATAAAAGGACTAGGATAATAGTTTAAAAAAGCTAGATTAGTAATAGTAGCTATAATAATAACTAAAATAAGAACTTATAATAGTAAATATAAAAGTAAATTAAAAAAAAAAAGTAAATTATAATAAATAATATATAAAAGGTTAATATAGCTTATAATAAATAAAAATATATAAAGCATAAATTATTAAAAAGTACTAGAATTAAATAAAATATATATACTTATTTATTTAAAAATTAAAGGAAAGGCTAGTAGTTATATAAAGGGGGGGGTATATTAGCAGCTAAAAAAAGAGAAGTAAAGCCTTATAAAAAATAAAGTTAGCCTTAAAAAGCATTTACTTTATTTCTTATTAAGTAATAGAGGGCTAAATTAGTAGAATTTTAAGAAGGTTTAATAACTAGAGGGGGTTCCTTATCTACTCTTTTATAAATAAGCTACTAACTAGCAGATTAATAGTTAAGTGGGTGACTACTAGTAAACACTGGCTGTTATATATTTTTAACTTTTCTTTTTATTTTTATTCTTTTTAGTTTTACTATATATAAAAGATGTTGCTTCTGTTTTTACTTAAACATGGGATGTGTGCTATTATAAAGGGGGTGAGGGGCTTAATGCATGTACAGGGGCCCCTGTTCAGTCCTCCAAATCTCTAATATGGATAGTAAGTAAGCTACGTGGAGTACTAGGGCCCTAAAAGCCGGTCTATTAGTAGTATATTAATGGATGTCAATAATATACCTCGACTCTTTGACTTTAATATAGGTACCGTACCTATAAATGTGCATGGACATAATGGCCACTTAATGTCCTTGAGGTACACAACCCTTTGGTACGTATATAACTAGGCAATTCTACTGGTCCTTCTATCGAAGTCTCCAGTGAACTTAAGGCTGTGTTATAAGCTGCTATGGCAGCTGACATGTCCCGATTGTTGGAGAACAGTGCAACTGGTTGCTAATCACATATATAGGCCAAAAGATAAAGATGGCAGTGGGAATTAAAAACAAAATGAGTATGAAGAGATTTAACCAATGTCATAAACTACTCAGAAACCTAGTTAGAGAAGTAGATTTGGTTCTTGATATACAGTTAGTTCGAGAGCGTTATATGAGAAAAGGCCCTTGTCACTGCCAGAGGCTCATCTCATGATGCAGTTTTGTCAGCCATCAAACCGAAGAGTAGAACGGGTAACTACTTATAAATTGGGGTAGTAAATCTGTTACCGTACTTATACTGCCAGTTCCTTTCAAACAAGTCTATCACGGCTTTCGATCACAACGCTGCTTGGGGCGGATGCCTCGATGTCTCCAACGGTCGTCTTTATTTTCTTTTGTCAGGAGGCACATTGCCACATCAAAGAAGGAATGAGGCTCCGCCCTCTAACTTCCAGTCGCCTATAACTCGATCCGGCATGGCTTTGTAAGTGGGTTTCACGTCTCTTTGTTCACGCAGTGTACTCTCCAAGTTCCTAGTCTAGTCTATCAAATCCTCAAGAGGTGCGCCTCTCAAGCAAACGTCTTATCAACTGTTAGGCATCTACTCTGGAGGCACATAGCTCCCCCAGAGGTTCCCCTGATTTCCAGGTTACAGCACCGACCGTCTCCTGTATTCTCAAAACTAGACAGCAACATGAACAAGGCATGCGTCAACGGTCATGACGGAGTCGTGCAACCACCACCGCTCGACCGCTTCCAGCATGGCGTGCTGATAGCCACGGAGCGAGGGGAGCGAATTGCCTGGCCAAGCGAGGAGCAGAATCCGGCTAAGCTGAAACCTTCCGCGAGTGCCAATTACTAGACACAGATTAAGCCTCCGGGCAGCTCGAGTCTCCAAGGTTCGTCAGTGCTATCCTCTGTCGCCAGGGAAAGGCTTGATCCCAATGTCCATGGGTCAAGCAGTAATGTCAGGCACTGAAGCATGTAATTAGACGAGCATGAACCGGCAAGAGTCGGATGATTGCTTCATCCTTGATGCAGACGTGCGCTCGTCACATATGTTTGAAGTCCTCGTCAAGCCACCACGCCAGGAGAGATTATATTTCCCAACAGATCCTTGGGACAGACAAAGTTCTCCGATTCCTCGACGACGCCATTGCTAGGCATGTCGATGTCCATTGTTTGTTGACCGAAATCACACCGAGGGGGGCTGAGAAGCCAATTCAGGGCGAGATCGCCTCTGTTTTCCCGTCTCCCATCTCAAGCAGCCTTGAACTTTAAGAGCGTGGCTGATCCCGTAGCTCGCATCCAGCCCAATATAAATTGGCCTGGATCCCCCTGTTTCCTCCAAATTTCCAGCAGTTTACGGCGCACTCTTCGATTCATTTACTTAAATTATTAAACACTCGCAAAGTGCGCATCTAAACTAAACGATACACAACTCCAAGCACAAGACCATTCAGAGTCTCACAATGGCTTCCAGCAAGTCACGGTCCATCTCAAATATCTTATTCAAGGCTTCAGCTAACATCTTCCAAAATAGAACCAGCAGACGTCCGACCAATCGTCATCTCGGGCCCTTCAGGCGTCGGCAAGGGGACCCTGATTCAAATGCTCCAAGACGCACATCCCGGCGTCTTCACAAGAACAGTCTCCCACACCACGCGTAAACCTCGCGTCGGCGAGGTAGAAGGGGTCTCCTACTTCTTCGTACCGGACGGCAGATTTGGAGCAATGGTCTGGAACGACGCATTCGTCGAATATACCTTCTTCGGCGGCAACTCCTACGGCACCAGCCAGCAGAACCTCGAAGACCAAATGGCAACAGGCTTGGTGGTGATCCTGGAGGTCGACGTCGAAGGGGTCAAGCAAATGCGCCAGGCTGGGACGGTCGACGCTCGTTATATCTTCATCAAGCCGCCGAGGTTTGATACACTGGAGACGCGGCTCCGGGGACGCAACACGGAGACTGAAGAGAGCATAGAGAAGAGACTTGAGCAGGCAACGCGCGAGCTTGATCAACTAGGCTACTACGACATGGTTATCATGAATGATGATCTCGCTGAGACATATAAGAAGCTTGAGGCGTTTATTTGGGGATCAACAACCAGATGAGCTCAAGTCAATGGCTTTTGTATCGGATAGATCAAAGGACGTCTATAGACAGAACAGCCGTTGATGTTGGGCTCTCAGAGTACACTAGGTATATAGAGAATAATAGGAAGAGTTGCAAACATCTCAAAGAGGGCTTCCGTAGCTCAGTTGGTTAGAGCTTCGTACTAATACTAGAGCTTCCACAGCTCCAATATTGGTAATGCGAAGGTCGCAGGTTCAAGCCCTGCCGGGAGCAAAACGTCTCACGATGCCCTTTCGATTCTTTTTTTGCTCGTTTCTTCACCACTTTTTTGTCACCACTTTTCAGACAAAACTTTTTGTGTGTTCTTGTTTTAGCTCTGTTTCTTAGCGCAAACACGTGGAGACGGTCAAACACTTTGCCTTTTCCAGGCGTTT
The DNA here is from genome assembly GCF_000167675.1 of Trichoderma reesei QM6a. NCBI lineage: Eukaryota > Fungi > Ascomycota > Sordariomycetes > Hypocreales > Hypocreaceae > Trichoderma > Trichoderma reesei. The sequence goes on from NW_006711185.1 coordinate 19,811, forward strand.
CCTGTTTAGGATTTAGATCCAGTGCCCAGGCACGCTTGCAGGGGGAGGGGAGGCTGTCGAAGGAAAACACCAGGCTAACACGCTGCATTCAGTTGCGTTGCTACTGTTAAGTGGTCCCCACCTTAATAACTCAGGACCACTCTATAATACCACAGGCCTTAGGCCTGTAATATATTTATAGCTATTTATTTATTTTCCTTCTCTTTCTTTTTAGCTAGTCTTTTATAAAAAAAGAGAGTTTATAGTTGCCCTTTATTAAGTTATAAGCCTTATACTTTTTTAAAAATTATAAAAAAGATATATCTAAACCTTTAAGTTAGTAATAAATAATACTATTATTATTATACCTTTAACTTAATATAGGTTATACCTTTAATTTAATATAAATTACCTTTTTTTTTAATTTAAGAGATTAACCTTCTTTTTCTTTTTTATTTATAAAGACTTAAAAACTTTATTTTACCTATATATTAATAAAATAATTATTACTTAACCTTTTAAGCTAAAATAATTTTAAATTTATTACTAAAAATAAGGACTTTAATTATAATAATCCTAACTTAAATTTATAAATAATATAGCTTAAAATAATATAGCTAATATTTATAAAAAATAATACCTTTAAGGCTTTATAAGCTAACTTCTTTTTTTTAATAATATTATTAAAAGGCCTTAATAACTAGAATACTTAAAAATAAATATTTAAAATTAATATATACTTAATAGGCCTTTAAAGTATTATTAAAAGGATAAATATTATAGCTAAAAAAGCTACTTAAGCTAAAAAGAATACTTAAAAAGAAAATAATATACTAGCTATAGGATTTATTTTAAATAACTTATTAATAAAAATTTATATAAAGCTTAATTATAAAGGCTTTAATAATAATAATTTAATAATAAAAAAGCTTTTTAAAATAATAAAAACTATTATTTTAAAAGCTTTAGTAAAAGAAGTCTTTATTATTATTTAAAAGTTTAATTATTTAAAATATAGCTAATTTAAGTCTTTAAAAGTATATATTAATATATTAATAAAAGTTTAAACTTATATTACTTATTAATATTTTAAAGTATTAAAGGCTTAGTTTATAATTATAGCATTTATAAGCCTTAAATATATTAATAAGACTTAGTATAAGTATTAAATTATAAATTTTTATTAAGGTAAGAAGGTTAAGAAAGATAAACTTATTAAGTTTTTATATTTATAAGCCAACAAAGTAAAAATTTAAAAAAAAAATTTAATATTTTTAAGTTAGCCTACTTTTTTTTTTTATTAAATAATTAATAATAAAAAAAAGGTAAAAATAAGGCAAAGTTTAAATAATAATAAAAATTAAAAAGCTAAAATTATAATTATATTATTTTAGTAAATAAAAAGCTTTATATATTTAATACTTATTAAAGACTTTATTTTAAACTTTACTTAAAGGATTATTATTTTTAATTTTATTTAAACTTATAATAAGAATTTTATTTATAAAAATAAAAATTAAGTAATAAAAAAAGAGATAAACTTAAGCTTATAATAAAAAAAAGACTATTTAAAAATAACTTAAATATTATAAAAGTAAAATAATTATTTATTAATATAATAATTACTTTAAATATCCTTATTAAGCTTAATTTTTTTAAAAATAATAAAAATAATATTATTAAAATTATATAAAATAATACTTAAAATTATAACTTTATTATAATTAAATATAATATTAATTAAAAAAATATTATTATTAACTTAAATTATAACTTATACTATTTATTATATATAGCCTAGGTAGCATAGGGAAATTAAGGGGAATACCTAAGGAAATCCACTAGGGATTTCTATAGCACTTCCTAGGCATTTCCCTAAGATTTCTATAGGAATTCCCCCTCTATTATTTAGCTAGGAAGACTAGGGATTTTACTAGGAATTCCCTATATATATAGGCCTAGTAGCCTAAAGGAATAAAGCATGCTTTTTCTCTTCTTTAAACCTATACCTAATATAGTGCTTCTATCTAGTAACTAGTCCAGCAGCGCAGCCTAGCTATATAGTAATTAGCCTATTCTTATAATTTCCACAGCCTTTATATATTACTATTTTAATAACTTAAAGTAATTAATTTTTATTTAAATACTAAATAAAGCTAATATAATAGCTATATTTAATAAAAGTATATTAAAAATTAAAAAAATAAGTATTATAATTATCTTATTATTAAATAATAAAATAATTAAATTTAAGAATATTACTTATACTTTTTAAAGTATTATTAATATAATAAGCTTTAAAGTCCTTAAATAAAAAAATATTTAATATAACTTTATAAAATAATTACTTATATAATAGAAAAATAAAGTAATTATAATTATAAAAGTTAATTAAAAGTATAATATTATAATTTTAAAAATAATAATATTATTAATTAATAAATATTATAATTTTATAATACTTTTTATTAAATTATTAATTATAAATATAAAATATAATCTTATATATAAAAAACTAGGCTATATTAATAAAAAATAAGTTTTAAAAGCTTATTAATAATTAAAAATTTAAGTAAATAAAATAATAATTAAAGACTTTTATTATAAAGCTTATTATTTAGCTAAATTTAAATTTATTATTAATTATATATTATTAATTAAACTTATAAAATTTCTTTAAATTATTTTTTAAAATATAATTTTTTATATATTTAT